>NC_058368.1:74602842-74812842 GCF_018350175.1 Felis catus
GACTTCCTGGGATGAAACAAGGAAACCAGTCAGGAAATACCTCACTCTGCAATCACCCCTTTGACAAATCTGCCCTTCTGCCTTTGACTTCCCTTCCTTCACAGCGCAATTTCTCCAGAAGTTTCCTTTCATCCTGGCCTCATTTTCTCATCTCCCAGTTTCCCCTCGACCGGCTCGGGGCAGATTTCCTGGACCACCATTCCAGAGCCTCTCCTATACAGTTTGTCAAACCTAAAGGTCACTTCTCTGTCTTCCTGTGCATTATATCTTGGTGTCATTTGACACTCTCTTTTTCATAAAGTTTTCTTTTCTCCACTCCCTTCACGTTTTACTCAAGCACTGGTGCTCCAATTTCCTTTGTCAGTAATTTTTTCTACCTTATCAATGCACTGGATACAGCTGTGTCCTAGGGCTCCCCCCTCCCCCTCTAGTCTCTATATTGGCACTCCCTTCCGAAGTTACCTTATCTGTCCGGTGACTGCAAATAGCATCCATACGACCTGCTGGTGCATCCACGGTCAGCCGCACAGCCCTATTCTGTAACCATCAGATGCCTACCTCCAGCTTCCTACTTGCTGTCTTCACTGGGACATGCACTGAGTTTAGACAAAGCAGAGAAAATGGTTTTCTCTTCTGTTAATTTCTTCCCACCCCTCCCCCTCCAGGACTCGCCCTTCACCAAATGTCATGACCGGTCACCCACCCACGCAAAAGAAGACCTAGCAGTAATTCTTTTTTTTTTTTTTAACGTTTATTTTGAGGCACAGAGAAACAGAGCATGAGCAGGGGAAGAGCAAAGAGAGAGAGAGGGAGACACAGAATCCGAAGCAGGCTCCAGGCTCTGAGGCATCAGCACAGAGCCCGACGCGGGGCTTGAACTCACGGACGGTGAGATCATGACCTGAGCCGAAGTCGGACGCTTAACCGACTGAGCCCCCCCAGGCGCCCCTAGCAGTAATTGGGCGTCTTGATTCATCTCTTTGGCTCATACCCATTCCATCAGCCAGTGCTGTGACCTCCACTTTCAAAATGCCCAGAATCAAACTGCGTCCCCCACCCCCATGGCCACCCCCAAGTCCTCGCCCTCATCTCTCACCTGGAAGATGCCCACCGCGCGGCCTGGCTCCCTCCTCCACACTTGACCTGCTCCTCCTCTCCATACTCTATGCAGCAACCAGAGTCGTTTTTCTGAAACAGACATTATCATTCCCCTGGCGAATCCTCCAGTTGTTTCCTGTCACTTTGAAAACAAAAGCACAGATTTTTATGGAGGTCTGAATGCTCCTGCCGGGCTGGAGGCCTGCTGGCTTCTCTGAGATGACCTGTTCACCGTGCCCTTTTGTCTACACTTCAGCCCCACGGGCTGTTCTTGGGTGTCACAAAACCACCCAGATCTTTCCTATTAGGCGTTCTACCAACAAACTCCATTTCTTTCCCTTGGAATCCTCTTCCACTTCCTTTTCCGAAATTTTAAGCCAAGGCTGCCTCCATAGACAGGCTTTACTGGACCTTAATCCCCAAACCTTGGCCAACACCGCCCCTCAAAACCCTCCACCAGGTCACCATTGTACCCCATCCCTGGCCCTTGTTAGCAGCTGGGATTTTCTCAGTTGTGTATCTTTTCTGTTAACTTCCTAAACAGACTGCAGGCAAAGAGAGCTCAGGAGTTTCAACTTTCTCTAGGCCCTGTGGACCCAGTTGTCAGGAGGAGTTTGGAATGTGGCATGTGCCTCAAAAACACTTAGTTTTTGTCATCCGCTGATGACACCAACATTTACTGAGTAACTCACCACCTGTGAAAGTGATTTCACATAATATGTTTGTTGTATTTTAACTCTCATAAATACTTGGACTTATTTCTCTAAGTTCTTTTTTTTATGTTTATTTTTGAGAGAGAGAGGAGGGTGGAGAGAGACAGGGTGTGAGAGGGGAGGGGCAGAGAGAGGGAGACACAGAATCCGAAGCAGGCTCCAGGCTCTGAGCTGTCAGCACAGAGCCCACTGCAGGGTTCAACCTCACGGACCTCAAGATCATGACCTGAGCCAAAGTCAAATGCTTAACTGACTGAGCCACCCAGGCGCCCCTCTCTAAGTTCTGAAGATGTGATTATATTGTTTCATACGAGTGATTTATAGGGTTGATGGATACCCTTGATTTTTTCCCAAATACACACACACTTAATGTTGACAATGTAACTCTTCTGCATGAACTTCTCAAGAGTTTATTCTGTCATTTCCACTCTTAACATGAGAGCAGAATAAAATAAAACCCTGATGTAAATCTAAATAGAATTCTTTTAAGAATGTGAAAGAATTTGAAAAAAAAAAAAGATTCAGTGTTTGGGCATCAATAAAGCTTAAAAGGATGGTGAATTTATATTTTTTATATTGACAAACTAGGATTAAAAAAATAGATATATTAGCAACACTTATTCCCCCTCATTGAAGTGGTCTGTTTCAAACCACATTCACTTCAGTATCTGTCATTTGGGCAATGAAAATCATATGGTTGTGGCACAATAAAGAATCATAAGATAATAGTGTGAACCCTTAACAATTCAGAGAGACATGAATTTAAAACTTTTGTACACTGGGGCACCTGGGTGGCGCAGTCGGTTAAGCGTCCGACTTCAGCCAGGTCACGATCTCGCGGTCCGTGAGTCCGAGCCCCGCGTCAGGCTCTGGGCTGACAGCTCAGAACCTGGAGCCTGTTTCCGATTCTGTGTCTCCCTCTCTCTGCCCCTCCCCCGTTCATGCTCTGTCTCTCTCTGTCCCAAAAATAAATAAACGTTGAAAAAAAATTAAAAAAAAAAAACTTTTGTACACTAAATGCAATACATATGCATGCAAAAATCTTTTCAATTGTGAGAAAAAATAACTCTGAAAAATTTAATCATTTATATATTTACCTGGAAAGAAGCACTGTCCAACTTTAAGGGGTTGTAAAGATATTTTTATCTTTTATTACATTTGTTTCATCATTCAAAAGAATTTTACATATTGCACATGCAATATTACGTATTGCAACACCATCTGTGTTCCGATATCCCCAAATATCATTTAAGTGCACAAAGAATTATATCATAAAACCTAAATAGATGTGAGCAGAAAATAGTTTTATGCCAGATAAATTTTGTATTTGATAAGCTTTTATTATTGTTGTTGCTGACTATCTTCAACTAGTTGAAAGAGAGTATTCTTCCAATTTTTCAATATTCAGGTGTTTCATTGACAAGATCTCACTGATTAATTCAAGAAGATTTCCTCCACGTAGTACTTTAATCCCATGTATTGTGTTTAACTGGAGTATGTTGGGAGGAGAGATCGTTGTTTGTGTTAATCTATTGAGTGAAAATGACCTGGGGTAAATTATTTCTGCATTTAATTTAGCATAAGAGTTCTACATAATCTCAGACTTTACAATCATATGTGTGTTTCATAACTGTCTACTGTATTCATAATTGTCTGCTATTTGCAGTTGTGGGATGTCTATGGGTAGGCATCCATATGGGTGATCACGTATGGAATAATTTTTAAATGTAACAAGGAAGAAGTAAGTTCTGATACAAATGAAGGGTTTGAGAAAAGTCCTCAGGACCAGCTGATTCTGTCACCATGCATCGTGAGATCAACTGTGGCCCCTGCTGCCTGGAATCCCCTCAGTTCCAACTCAGGAAACACATTATTCAAGCCCTACCCTTTGGGAAGCCCCTGCGGTTGTCCTCAACC
This sequence comes from Felis catus, assembly GCF_018350175.1. Lineage (NCBI taxonomy): Eukaryota > Metazoa > Chordata > Mammalia > Carnivora > Felidae > Felis > Felis catus. The sequence continues at coordinate 74,606,571 of NC_058368.1, forward strand.
CTTAGTTTCTATTACAAATGTAATGACCAAAGTAAAGGAGTCATAACAAGTTATGAGAACTTGTTTCTTCCCATCCTCCTGCACCATATAAAGATTGTGGGTGGTCCTGAGAGCCCGTACCACGTCTGGAAGTGCTAAGAAAAACCCCATCCTTTCTTTCTTGCAATATCAGACTTTACGTATGTGAGGAAAACCTCAAACTGCTCTACGGCCACACGTTGTTTGTGACATGTATGTAATAAAACACCCAATCTGTTGTTCGAGGTTATTTTATCACGTTTACATTTCCCAGTGACCATCTGACTAGTCCAGGCTGAGGAAATCAATTGGAAGAATTTCTAAATATTAACAACAAAACACAGGGGTTGTTCGATCTGTTATCAAATTTTAGAAATCTGGAACAATCCCAAACCCTCCCCACATGGTCTGAACTTGAACAGCTATACAAGATGTCAGGGGCAAATGGCAATGTCATGAACCATTCTTTTCATATCTTACATTCTGTTGGTATTATCACTTCACTCAAATATTTGAAAAATGTCTGAGATCAGACATGTCAATCACCTGCCTTTGAAGGTGGCTCATAGAACTCGGGGCAGAAGATCCATCTGGGGGTGCACCACGGACTAGACTCTGGGGGACCACACAGGCAGCAGAGAGATTAACATGTACGTTTCAGGGAAGAAGGTCAGACTCTGTGAACTCTGCTTTCTCGTTTATTTCTAAAACTTGATCCTGCATATGAAATCTGTCTCTCTTCTACAATCTAAACTGCACTCTGTTGAATTGAGATGTGAAAAGATAGTACATGTAACTAATTGGTAACTTAAAGATCCGTTTTTCCTTAACTCCTATTCTTTATATTATCCCCCCACAAGGTAAATTGATATTTCAGGCAAATAAGACTGCAAGAACGGTATTAGCTTCCAGATTGCCAGATAAAAACATGAGAGTAACCTTTCAGAACTCTACAGAGTTGGAAGAAGAAAGGATAATGTATTTGCGTAGATAGCAATAATGGTATTTTTACGGTAAGCACCTTTTGGGGGAATATTTGCTCAAAACCTTCAAGTAAACGACGGATAGACGTCCTGGATTTATTTTGCTGGGCAAATTCATATACGTAAATGAATGTATCCCAAAGATATATAAGAGCGTAAGAGATATTAACTGTGCTAATACAATAACCACCTTTTGTCACACAATAATGTTTTTCAAACACCACGCTTTCAGGGTAGCCAATTCGCTAACCCAATTTCTGGTTGGCAAGGACCTGGGTTTTAAGGTGCAGGGGACATGAGATCCTGAGTAACCTGTTTAGGAATCAAATACTGAAGACTGCAGTCATAATGACTGCACTCTAGCAAAAGTGTCCTCCCCTCAATTAACGTGACACAAAGTTACCGGAGTCATTAGAAGAAATGGCAAAACCAGAACCCGCTCCCTGAAACAATAGAGTCATCGGCCCACTTTAGAGCCCCCTCTAATCCGATATGTCAGGCCCTAATCAGCTCTGTTTCACAGCGCTTTGCCCCATAAAAGCAGATTTGTTTAACCACAGCCTCTATTTCAGCATGAGTGCGGACGAAGAATAATGGACGAGCCCGGCAGATCTCACGGGTTATGTGATGGGGATCAAGTGAATCCATCATTTGCTGGAGAAGCTGAGGAAAAGTGACAGGCTCATTCATGCCTTGGAGACATTTTTAGGTCTATTGAAAATTTTAATCTGTGCACTCTAGATGAACCCCCGCACTCCCCAATTTCCAGCGTGTAGCCATGTGTGGAATCTGTCTGCCTCAGATAGGGCAGGCGGGCTGCTGTAGGACAGCAAGCCCTCCGAGCAGTTTTCTTCTCTAAATGCATCCTGCCTTGAACTTCACACACACATATAAGCTCCATTTACAGAAGGATTTCAGAGTTAATTAAACGCCGAATTTGTTTCTTTAGAAAGCACATATGCCTCGGGGTTAAGTAATAGCATTTCAGCAACTACTTTAATTTAGGATTAGGCATTCTGTACATTTTCGGAGGGAATTTTATTTTTATAAGGACACATGGAGAGAGATGGGGGGAAATTTCCCCCTCTGTTCCTACAAAAGCTTTTTAAAATCGCTTTGAAGAAGACACCGTGTGCTGAAAGATGCTGCAAATCAGCAAATTCAAAATCATCTCTTACGGAGAAAGCACTGGAAACAGACAAATAAAGGAGAATGCTTGTAAAATGGCTGCTTTCCTGATAAGGCCGTCGAATGACTTCCATCAAAGGCCCCTAGCTTTGAGTTCCCTCTGCTCTGGGTTTGCTCTGAGCATGCCACGGTCATAATCCCAGAAGCACAATATTTACAAATATTTGGGTCAAAGATGACGGGTCAGATTTTTATTATCAAACTAGCAAGTCAAGGCTGACATAGATCATCTTACTCCCACTAAAGAGTCTTACACAGAACAGTAAATATTTTCATTCTTAATTTTCTGAAAGGTGGGGCCTTAGCAGTGAACAAAATGTGAACAAATGCAGAACAGAGCAAACCAGGGACCTGGTTTCATCCTCAGCGGATTCACTTCTGAAAGACTTTGCTCTAAAAGTTCACAGTAAATGTAGGACCTTGAGTTCACGGGCACAGATACCTTTCAGCATCCTTCGTAAGAATGTTGCATTTTAGCAAAATGCCCAATCTGTGAGGTCCTCGATTGACAAAGGGCCAGAAAATATTTTCCAAAATAAAATTTAGAAAAAAGGACGGGGGGGAAAAAGTACACTTAAAGTTTGGGAATACCCTTAACCTTTTTTCTGCTTATGTTTAGCATAAATTATTAATGAAATGGAAGCATTCAACACAGCGGGGAGTGCTTTCTTTTCCTAAGCTTTTTCATTGGCCGTAAAGTTGAAATGAAAACTGTTACAGTTTTGGGGGTAGAACTAGAATTAGGCAACATTTGGTGCTTTCCGCAGTCCAATGAGCATATGGACTCTTGGAGGTAAAAAGTTCAATTCATGAGGAAGAACAGAGACAATGAAGGCCAGAATGAGTACAGTAAAATAAAACAGCTCCAAAGCCCCGTTGGAATAAGCCCCGTCCATAAATCTTATTAATCAGGGATACATCACAATGAAGTGAGCAAGGCAGAAAAGCGTGTTCTAGTTCAGTGCCCAGATTCTTTATTATTTAAGAGAGGATTGAAAAAAGAAATGATTAGGGCTTTGAGAGATACAGAAATCAAGACACAGGGAAACTTTTGTAGTGTGTACAACATAAACATGGGATGCTTTGAAGAAGCATAAATGCCCGTACAGAACGTGTCAAAATTTTACATTTGCATACATGCAGATTTTTGTCGGTTGCGTGAAAGTTTCTCATTGTCAGATGTGTCCGTATGTCATGTGGTTTCTATCGTTTGCTCCATTCAGATAAAAATAGCAGTCATTCCAAATGTATCTCCTGTCCAAATACATTGTTGAGAGTTTTAACTCTGGCACATTTCCTGTTTCAGTTCTAATTCATTTGGAAAAGAGCCCTTTTTTTCCTGATTTCTAAAAACAGACACTGGGAAAGGAAAGGAAATGAAGCAAACTAAGATGATCTAACTGTGAGTCGGTAAAGGCCTCGGAAAGCATTGTCATTTGGAAACTTTATCTTAATATTCAAGGGAAATCTGCAATTAAAATAAACTAACATAGATGAAATAACGCAAACATTGAAGAGAACTTAATTAGCCCACTACTTGATAAAAATTGATGATTTTAATTGCTTTAAGGATTATGGTTTGGCAATCCGAAAACAAATAATTTTATAAAGCTTCACATCTATATATGTAGCAAAAATCATTCGATTTTTACTTTTAATTGATTTCTGTTATTATTATTTTTTAAATAACAGTAATAATTTTAACAATAATCATAATTTTTTTTTGAGAGAGAGAAAACAGGTCATGAGCAGGGAAGTGACCGAGAGAGAAAGACACAGAATGGGAAGCAGGCTCCAGGCTCTGAGCTGTCAGCCAGAGCCTAACGCGGGGCTCAAACCCACGAACTGTGAGATCATGACCCGAGCCGAGGTCAGACGCTTAACAGACTGAGCCACCCAGGCACCCTCTGTTTTTTAATTATAAAACAGCATAATGATTTTACCAAACTTCAAGGTTATGCACACAGTAAGAAAGGAAAAATAACCCTATCTTACCATACTTAGAGATTCTAACATTTTAGAACATGTTTACCTTTCCTGATTAGATTTCTCTTAGTGATCCACATAAACATACATTGATACATGTAAATAAACACAAAAGTGAGATTTTGCTGCAAATTTATATGAATTTCTTTTATGCTTTCACATGATACTGTATTCTATATGCTGACCTTGTCAGTAAGTATTTTCTCTGGGAACAGGAATTCTGGGAGCTTCATAATTCTCCAAGCTATAGATAGGGCTCAATTTAGTGGGTCAGATTTTGGACGTATTTAGGTTATTTCTTTTATCCCCATATTAATGATAATCTTTGCTATATTTCTTCTTTCTCTTTTTTATTCAAAATAGATCCATGATAAACTTTTAAATTGCCCATTTTATGGCACCTAATACAAATTTCTTAAATACAATTTCTAACATTATATGACAAATATATTGTCATTGTTTTAAATTGCATTTTGGACTCTTCTAAGATTAACTGTTATAAATAGATACTTATGGGATTTTTTTATTTCATAGGATATCTATTTATATGTTTTCTGATTGATATTAAGACCTTTTATAGAATCACTGATCATATAATACCAATATTTTTCTTATATTTTAAAAGGTTAATTTTTTTGCTTATATGTAATTTCAAATATAAAATAAAATGTGACATTTTAAATTATATTTTATGATTGTGCATAAGTGCTTGGAACATCTTCCCTTCACATTATGGAAATATTCACCCATATTTACTTTATTATTTTTAACTATTTTAAATTTTTTTAATTATTTATCTTGAAACAGAGGGAAAGAGAGAACAAGTATTTTAAATTTTTTTTATTATTTATCTTAAAAGAGAGAGAGGGAGAGAGAGAACAAGAGGGGGAGGTGCAGAGAGAAGGAGAGACCGAATCCCAAGCAGGCTCTATGCCATCAGTGCAGAGCCCAGTGTGGGGCTTGAACCCACAAACTGGAGATCATGACCTGAGCCAAGACCAAGAGTCAGATGCTCAACTGACTGCGCCACCGAGGTGTCCCTATTTTTTTTTTTAATTTTGTTTTGAATATTGCCTCACACTATCTACATATAATATATTTAGACATATGATAGAACAGAACTAATGTATTATTTTTAATAAAAGTTACTCAACAACTATTTTTTAAACAATATATTTCTGGAATGATTGTTTTTCATAGTGTTGTCTTTACCATAAACTAAATATATATATATATATATATATATATATATATATATATATATACACACACACACACACACACACACACACATATTAAGGTCTACTTTGACACTTTGGTTCTGGTCTATTAAATTCTTTCTTTCCAAGTCAAGAACACCACATCTAAATACTATAGTTCTTTAAAATGTATTTTAATTCTGGTATAGCAAATCCTCCCATTATTATGATTTCAAAAATATATTGACAAATGATCTCCTTTAATACTTCCACAACCATTTTATCATAGTCTTAAGTAGCTCAAAATAATACTATACATTTATTATTATTTTCTTTTTATATTTCACTTGGGATAAGTCACAATTTAAAAATATTTTTAGGTTTGTTCATACAGTTTTATAAAATCCTTTCTCTATAGACAGATGATAGATAGATAGATGATAGGGAGAAAGACAGGGAAATATGCAAGTTAATTTTTAGGCGATGTGCATTTTTTTGTTTGTTTTTTTGAGAGAAAGAGAAAGAGACCATGCATGAGTGGGGGACGCAGAGAGGAGGGAACAGCGGATCTGAAGCAGGCTGACACTGTCAGTGCAGAAAGCCCAATCCGGGGCTCGAACTCACGAACAGTGAGATAGTGACCCTAGCTGAAGTTGGATGCTCAAATGATTGAGCCACCCAGGCGCCCCAAGATGATGTGAATTTTTATGGCACATGTGAATGAAATCTTTGATGCCGATGCTTCTTAGTTATTATTGCTAGAGTTTGGAAACTTTGTTGGTTTCTCTGTTTTCATTTATGATTGAGTATAGCTGACACGCAGTGTCACATTAGTTTCAGGGGTACAACTTAGTGATTTGACAAGTTTACGCATTTTGGAAATTTTTGAATTGAGTTCCAGGAGTCTTGATATATCTTAATTTTATTCCCTTCGCTTGTCTATGTAACATTAAATCTGCAAAGATCGTTCTTCGGTAGGCTGTTACATCAGTTAAAAATATCTACAATAAAAGCAGTACCCACTATGTCCTAATCACATGTCTAAGTGCCAGAAAGCACCAAAACACTACATTGGCCATCAAGGACTCTACAGGCTTATTTTTTACTATATTAACCCCTATTTTTTGATATTTCTGATTTATCATTTTATTATTTATTTATTTATTTATTTTTTGAAAGAGAGAGAGAGAGTGAGAAAGAGAAAGCGTAGAGGAGAGGGGAAGAGGGAGAGAAAGAGAATCCCAAGCAGGCTTCATGCTCAGCACAGAGCCCGACACGGGGCTCAATCCCACGATCCTGGGATCGTGACCTGAGCCAGCATCAAAAGCCGAATGCTCAACCAACTGGGCCAGCCAGGGCCCTTCCGTTTATTCTGTAATAGACTACTATACATTATTTTTCAAAGGATGAATTTCCTGTTTATAATTCTTATTTTCTCTGTTACCTATGTCATTAATATATGCTTTATTCATACTTTTCTGATGTTGGAGCTGTTTTCAACCCTTTTCTTTTTATTCATTGCGTGGATGCTTAGTTTATTTTAACTCGTTTCAATTGGTTTTGTCTTAATTAGGCTAAGGTCTTTTATGGTGGCTTCCAGATTCCTGTTAAATTTTATGCATTGAGTTTGCATTTTTTTTCATATCCATACCCTATCTTGTATAAAGATTTATATACATACATATATGGATTTATATCTTGTATAAATAGATAAATATAGATTACATCTATGTGTATATGGAGAGATTGATAAATATGGATATAAATACAGATACGGGTATAGATGTAGATATAAGAGAGGTAGATCAGATCTCTGAGAGATAATAAATCGTTACTTCCACAAAAGGGTTTGCAAGGTGGGAAAAAAAAATGGTAGACTGAATGTGTTTTGAAATCCTTCCTTGAACAGAACCAACAACTCTGCTCTTTTGCTCCCTCCTTTTATTTGTTCTTGGGCCAGGTGGCTGGCGGGTCACATTGTTACAGTAAGAAGGGTATAGGTTGTGGAGTAAAGAGTCAACAGGCTGTTTTCCTCTGGCTCCTTGGCTGTCATGGGAGCAGCCGTCTGTCACGCTAGAGACCTGGCACTCCATGGTCCCCGAACCCTGGGAAAGGACAGCCTGACTTTAAGGGGCAGGCACGTGAGGCCCTGGATGCAGCCAAGCGTGAAATCAGCTCTGGTGGATAACCTTGAACAGGGACAAAAGAATTATCTCCTTCCAAACCGGGCTGGGAATTGGTGCAAGTGAATCCTTCCAAGTTCCAAGGAGGGGGGTGTGGGTGCTTCAAAGTTGCAGGTAGAAACAAAAAGCAAGCAACCAGCCAACCAAACAAAACCCCCAGGCATCAAATATTTCCAGTTGTGGACAAATGTTCTGGTTGTAAATAACATTTTTGAGAGACTGGAGCGCCTTTCCAAGACTTTAAGGGGGGAACTGAGACTCCTGTCCCGCAGAACAAGGCAGAGGAAACTGGTGATCCCAGGAGCTACCCGGTCTCTCCCACGCAGGGTCAGCCCTGGGCTCTGCCCTTTCTCCACTGGTTTCTCAACACTGCCCTGTGCGCCAGCACGGCTTTCTCGTTGAGCCTGGGCTTCATGCAAGTGTAAGGTTACATTCAGCCCAGTAGAAAATCCCATCTAGTGAAGGGAAAGCTGAAATCTGATATGAGGGTGATGTTTTGCTGGTCCAGCTATTATTATGTGCTCATAATATGTATTAAATTGTACGTATTTCCTTTCTCATTTAGCAGATAAACTTTTTATCGGTGCTTTCCTCTAGTGAGTAGAGGCTTTGCTGCAATTCTGAAATTATTTTAAGGTAATTGAAAAATCTTCAGAGAAACGGTTTGAGGCCATTAGTTTGGCCTTACTACCATATGGGTTTGATGAAAAAGGGATTTATTTTCTCTTTACATTTGAAGTTAGAAGGCATTCTTGAAAGGTTTAAATCTCATTTCCACAAATGACCGATTCATATAAACCGACAGTCTATAAAAAAGCAAGTGTGCAATTCACTTAAATGTTTGTATTTGGTTTTATAAAAAAGCATTCCGTGATTTGTGAGAATGCATAAATATGTGTTATTAGTGATTTCCCTTGATTAGAATTTAGATCTTTAGGCCTGGATTTCATCCAGTAACTTCTGTAAGTCATACTAATAGATATTTTCCACCTAGACGCAGAAAGCCTTCTTTATTAAGTTTTTCGTATCACAATTCCCCACATTCACTCATAATTTATGAAGACCAAAGAATCTGGAGGTAACTTGTCACATCAGGGAATATTTACTAAATATCTATATTCTATTTTAGTCCAGGAATCTTTCGAAATTGGAAAATCTCAAACTTGTGTATGAAAAAAGTTAAAGCAAAATTAAATTATCTGTCAGGCAAAATTGCAAATCTGAAGTCACAAATTACTCATTTCCTTTTAATATATATTTTACACCACGATTATTATTATCCGTATTTTAGAATGTTTGCCTACCATTGCTTTTGGTATTCATAAACAAAAGAAACATGTTACATAAAGAAACAGTGTGTATTTTTTACATTTGCTAAATGTGATTGAGACTCAGCGGCTGCTTTTTAGAAAGGCTGAAGGCCGACTGCAGAGGACATTGGGTCATGAGCCTGAAATACTGGACACGAGTACTAGATATTCCCCCATTGGTCGCGTCACCTTCCAAAGTCTTCAATAGAGATAAGACATGTTGGGGTCCATTTCTCTGCGCGTTTTGGGGCAATGAGAATGATATGTTTAAAACTCTTGAAAAATAAATGACTATAATAAATGGCAGTGGTCCTTCTATTATCTTTATGGACACACTGATGTTTAGACAACCGAGGGGTGTAATGATCGTGCAACATGTAAGTAAGTATGTCAAGTTGGAGCAGGGTTGCCTTTGTTCGGTACATTTTTTCTTGCAAACATGGATGTTCTGGTGCTGAGCATGAGTCAAAGATTCAAACAGACAGCTTCTTCCACTCTTTTTCTGAAGATTCTATAGACTAGCCTCAGAGAGAGGACATATTTACAGAGGATAAAAAATGAGTGTACATAAGCAAGGCTACACAAGCTATCGAAAAATAATTTAAATTCATGCATACACGCAGAAGAAATGCAAAGCTGGGAGACAGTTGCTATGATCAGAGATAAACGTAGAGTCTGGAAGAGCCCCATGGATCACTGCTACCCCCAATCACGCGGGTCTGATTTAGTTTAGTTTAGTTTACTTTAGTTTACTTTAGTTTTGTTTTGTTTTTGTTGCTTTATTTTTTCTTCATTTTATCATTATTATTATTTTTTTTGAGAGAGACAGAGAGAACAGGAAAGAGGCAGAAAGAGGGGGAGAAAGACAGAAGGTCAAGCAGGTTGGGCACTATCAGCACAGAGCCCAACATGGGGCTCAAACCCACAAACCTTGAGATGATGAGCCAAGCCGAAATCAGGAGTCAAGAGATGCTCCATCAACTCAGCCAGGCAGGCACCCCCCACCTGGATATATTTTTTGACAAAATTTTTATTGTAGACTTTTGGAGGCTCAAATAATATTTCTGAATGGATTTCCTGTTGAGAATATTAACAAAGAATTAAGGCGTCTTGGTTTTCTTTTTGTTTTTCCTCCTATGATCGTTTGTTTATTTCCTAAATTCCACATGGGAGTGAAATCGTGTGGTATTTGTCCTTCTCTGACTGACTTATTTCACCTAGCATAATACCCTCTAGCTCCATCCTCGTCTACATGTAAAATGTAAAACCATAAAACCTCTAGAAAAAATACAGAAGCAAATTAAGTCATGATGATTGGTTATGTTAAAGGGAGAGACGAGCCATGTGAAAGAGCTCCCAATGGCCAAAATCAGAATGATTTGAACAAAATACCAATAAGATGGTATTGAGTTTTAGTCAAAATTAAACTTTAATAAGTAAATTTACTAAGTAAATAAATAATAAATAGATAAACAGCACGTCATGTTGATAAGATTTGATGAGAATGACACTTTACTTCTGGGGGGCCTCGCTAACCCAAACTCTTAATTCCAGTCTAGTCAGGAGACAAATCCCGACTGAGGAACATTCTACCAAACACCTGGGCAACACTCAACATTGTCAAACTTGGGAAAAACAAACAAGCGAAAAAATGTCTGAGAAGCTGTCACAGCCCTGTGGCACCCAAGTGTAACAGGACATTATAAATGAGACCCCGAACCAAAGAAAGACATTAAATGAAAAATAAGGAAATCTGAACAAAGTACGTTAGTTAATAATAATTTTAAAAAAGATACTAATATCACGCTATATGTTCTGTAGCTGAAATTTAAATAACTTTTGAAAAAGGAGGTGGGGTTTGTGAGACTTAATGCAGTTGTCCATGAAAGGCCAACTCACTGCATCCCCCTGACTTTGGGTGCTGAACACACCCAGAGGAAGGAAACTATCCCTCTAGCCCTGAATTTATGTCTCTACTTCGATTTTTTTAGATTTTGTTGTTTAATTCAGTTCACATAAGGCTTGACATTCTCATTAATACAAGTGGTATATATGCTCTTTGTGCTGTTGATTTTCTAATAGAATTCACTCAGAAACTCCCACAATCCCTTGATGTGTGATGTCACCCAGTGTCCAGGCTCCTCATTTGCCTTGCAAATGGACTTTTGCTTCTCATACAGTACATTCTAGATAGTAACTGAAATGAATTCGCTTCTACTCAACAACCATGACTTTGGACATTTGTCCTGGGTATATTCTCTTGCCCCTCAGTTAGCAACCCCCCCCCCCCCCACACACACACACCCACTGAGAGTCTGAGCTTCTGTGCCCGTGCTGTTCTCACTGGATCAGAGCATTTGTGTCCTCTGCTGATCACCTTATAGAGAAGACCTGGAAAGGGGCTCCTTTCTATAATGCTTTTCCCTCTGACTTCAGCACTTCCCCATGTGTCCCGTTTCTTCTCAATCTCCCACCTCTGTCTCAAACAGACGCCCTATTCTGAATGTTTCTTACAGAATTACTAACCCCACCAAGGCTAAAATGACCAGATGTTTCTGGATCTGTCTTAGTTCATTCAGGCTGCTACAACTGAAAAACCAGACCATAGACTGGATGACTTTTAAACAATAGAAATTTATTTTTCACGGTTCCAGAGGCTACATCCAAGATAGAGGCACTGGTAGATCAGCATCTGGTGAGGACCTACCTCCTAGTTCATAGATGGATGGCTTCTCTGTGTGTTCTCACAAGGTGAAAGCGGTGAGGGAGGTCTATGGGGTCTTTTTTTATAAGACCGCTAATCCCGTTCATGAGGGTTCCACCTTTATGACCTCCCAAAGGCCCCACCTCTAAATACCATCACTTCCGAGGTTTGAATTTTAACATACGAACTTTGAGAGGAGCGCGAGCCTTCAATCTGAAGCAACCTGATATTTTGTTGACAGTATGAAAACTCAGATTAGCTTTCTCATTTAGTGAAAATAAAACCATGGCTCAAGGAGAATGGCTTGCTCCTTGTCTGATTCTCACTTTGCTACCATCATTAATACGACGCATCATTTTTTCAAAGATGGAGGATCCCTTCAAAGGAGAGGCAGAAATGAAAAGCCAGAGACACCCAGGACAGAAGCTACCAGTGGTGATGATAGGGAAGCTGAGCTGTTGAGACATAGGGCACGTGAGAGAAGAATGGTGGTGATTAGGAAACCAACCGAATTTTGTTCTAAGGAGGGTCTGATGAACATCTGTGACCTCTCAGCAACCTTCCAGGAAGACCAATCCTGACCTTCAACATCAGCATAACCCTGTCTTCACGGAGTTACTGACCCAATCCACAATGGCTATACTGCCAACCCCTCTGTTCAAAAATCATCCTCCCCTCAGAGTTCTAGGAGAGCAGGAGGTGAGACAGAAAGCTGACTCTCTTTCCTTGCTGGAGCTGGATGGTTCTTGCCTCCCCACTTGGAACGCTGAAGAGATTTGCCCATAGAAACAATATTGACACAAGGGAGAGAGGGCTGACACCTCTACGGATTTGGAACTATAATTATGTTCATTATGCATTAGGATGGCTTTTATGGGTTTGCCTCAGACGCCAACCACATTTCAACACTCTTTCCATAGGAAAAGGTCAACTTTAGGGCAATGGGTTGTGAAACCAGCTATTGGAACACAGCATATGCATCTGGAACATAAGTGACTCTCTTCATTCTATGGGAACACAGGGTAGGCACGTGCCCCAACAGCATTTCTTCCCTGAGCTTTGAAAGCCAGAATTTTCAAGCAAACCAGCGAGGTTATGATGTTGTCCTTCAGGGTGAAAAAAAAAAGGCCCATCCTTTTATGTCTCTATAGATAACAACTTGAACTAAGCATTGTTTCTGTTTCACTTACAAAACCTTAAGTGGTGGGTTTGCTTTTCCAGCCTTCATTACTTGAGTCTAGCTAAGTGGTTAAGGGCATGCAAAGTTCACTCCCAGCGCACCATTTTTTAAGCATTTACTTCCTTGTCAGTGTTATAATGTAAACAAGTATGTGTGGGTGGTAAGGGAGGCCCTGGGAGCACTAACCATTCACTTGATTAAATAAAATGCCACAAAATAATATAAATGGAGATGCGAAGGGGCTATCAACGAGTCCCAAGGTTCTAGGTTTCAAAATTAAAGGCTCTTTGATAAAAGATGTCAGCAACTCATATGGCCAAATTTGTCACACGCTTAAACATTTCATTTCCCACGGGGAGAGTGAATGCAACGTGATGCTTTGTCTTAGAATACGTTTTAATCTGGTGTGTTGTCCTCAGTTGAGGGAATCAAAGGGCAAGGCCAGGGAGACAGGAAACACACAGATCCCCATGTCCAGATTCCTCTTACATGAATATTTTGTAAGCCAGCATATGAGGTGCGTTTACTCCGAGAAATGGGTTGTTTGTTGTAAGCCTTCGGCAAACAGGAACCGACAAACCTGTCTACAAATAGCAATGCCTGAAGAGTGAAGCAATCCGTAAGTCTACTCACTAGGAATGCCGTGGTTCCCCCGCTGTGTCCTCCCCTCTGCTCTGGGAACATTGTGACCTCTTCTAGTAAGCAAAACTGTAGGAACAGACGATGATTCATAAAATCACTTCCCCAGGTGAAGGCGGAAGATGGACGAAACAGAACCTTTGATCTTAATGAAATCCTAATGGGAAAGCCACCCCAATTACGTGTTTCCGTTTGAGTATTCTTCCGCATTGATTCGTATTTTCTAAGGAAAGCAGCACAATATGGCAAGTGTATTAGTCATGTTACTTCTCTGGCTGCAATAATTTATTAAACAGCATCGTAGTTTTCTGGACGATTTACTAAGCCTCTTCAATTACTTAACTCTTGTAGAACAATTTCATACCGGCAAGAGCAGAGAGGAAAAAGACCCACGAAGGAAGTCATGAACTTAGAATGTTTCAGAAGCACCTGGACAGAGAATATGTCTTTATCTCTCAATTCGCCATGAAATACTGTTTTCTACGCACCCACCATTTTTTAAAAGCCTTTGCGAATGATTAGTCCACTTTATCTTTTTTATCTTGCATATTGTGGCTAAGTGGCAGAGATTAATTAATTAATTAATTTTAAGGGAGTCAATGTTTTGGCATCCATTGCGTGCTTCTGTAATAAATGCCTTACTCCAATTTGCTGGTCGATCAAGCACCTGTCAAAATCGCCTGAATCTTTTTCATACTGACTTCTGTATTTCTTCTTTGTATTCTGCCTTCTCCTCCCTATGTTGTACGTTTGAACGTACTGCTTGAAGAGTGTACAAACTTGTATTTTCTCCCCTTGTATGTATTGTTTACAGAGCCCTTACCTCCGATGTCTTTTGATTGATCAAGTGCGGTATTTTCTAATAAAATTTACATCGTATCTCTCTAAGATGCATTTGAACAAAGGGTTTAAAAAGCCAAATGATGAAATTGCAAGCCTCAGTGCAAATGTGAAAGAGATTTTGCTTTTGCTTAAGTCAAAGAGGCCACTGATGATTAAATATATCATTATTTTATTTACCACTCTGAAAGCAAAAAAAAAGTTTATAAATTATAATGGATACTTAGGAATAATTTCACACAGCATATATACTGGGCACACCAGCCTTTGGAAATTTTGAAATCTATTTAATCTATTCCAAAGGAGATGCCATTTTTTTCTTCTTGTCCATTTTGCACATCTCAGTTGCAAACTATAACATAATTTGATCTATTTGTGTGTTTTTTTTTCCATTCCTAGGTACAATAAAACACTTTGTTTTTGCTTTGCAAGAAAATAAATGGAATTGCAGTCATTTCTACAATGGCTAATATTTGCCAGCGGAATGAAAGAGGTCATCAATTCCTAGATGCATCTTGCTTTTAGAGTTGATTAATTGGAGGGAAATGTGTAGATAAAAGGCAGTATTTGGGAAAGGATTTCATTCCTAAAGCCATTTAATTTGTTTCCTCAAAAGAACAAATTGTCTAGCACCCCATCCACCTGCAGTTATCAATCCTGAAGCTTCAATGGCATTAGTAAGATGTTTATCAAGAGATAAATAGGGGTAGGGGTGTGCTGCATGTCACGTGGCCTTTGTTTCTTATATTGATTTCCTGCATTGAAAATCCCAATCATTCATTATTAACATCCCTACTTCACCTTAACTGTTAGTTATAAATTACATATACTTAAAAACAAATCTTTGCTGTCTGAAAGATTACAAACTGGCTGATAGAAAGTAATCATATGTGAAATGAAATTAGAATCGTTTCAAAATAGTGTGTGAAAAGTTACATAATTCTTTACATTCTGATGTACGAATATTACAAAATGATATTTAGCGACACTTAATAGGTTTAAGTTTGTGATGCAATAGTCAAGACACTGTACATCTTTCCCTTGAACTTTTGCTAAAATTTTGAACATGTTCCTAGTGGATGAAAAGTGGCCCCATGCCTGATCTGAACAATTAAATGTTCATGAGTGGCTAGTTGAGAATAACATACTTTTTAACTTCAATTATTTATTGAAAACTATTAAACCTACGGGTATAACATTTATTTGTTATGAAGCACTACATTTCAGAAAACATCTGTATGCAGCAAGATACTACAGAAACAATTCCCTAGGTAGTCTTTTATATTTTGGTCACTAATAGGCAAGAACTCGGAAATGTTCTACTTTATCACTTCAAAATTTAAGGAAATATCATATCATCTTTATTATTTTTCTCATTCTTTTTATGATAAAATTTTCATTACACAGGACATATTTAATATTTAATCTATTTATTTAAAGTTGAAATGGAAACTTTTTCAAACCTGGGCCTACACGACCTAACAATCTCCCTGGAGAGTCTATTTGAAGCACTAAAGGCTTTGGGGTTTGACAGAGGTACGTCCCAATCTCAGGACTGAGCTGCTCACATCATCTCTATTCTGTGAAATGGGGGGCAGTAGGGCATGAGTATTGGGAAGGCAGCCTGGGCTGACATATATAGATCATGGTGTATGGTCTATAAGAGATAATGAAATATGAACTCCCCAATCATGGTTACATATCATAAAAGGAAAAAATTCTGCAATTATTTGTGAAAATATGAATAGCCATGACATTTATACAAATGAACATCTTTAATAGAAATATCTAAGTCCAGACCGCTTGTAACCTGAAAAGACAGTGGAGACAAAGAGAATAGAAAAGAAAGAGAAGGGGAAGAAGGAGGAAGAGATTGACCAGAGGAGGGAGGGAGGGAGGAAGGAAGGAAGGAAGGAAGGAAGGAAGGAAGGAAGGAAGGAAAGAAAGGAGGAAGGAAGGAAGGAAGGAAGGAAGGAAGGAAGGAAGGAAAGGAGGAAGGAAGGAAGGAAGGAAGGAAGGAAGGAAGGAAGGAAGGAAGGAAGGAAAGGAAGGGAGGGAGGGGGGGAGGGAGGAAGGAAGGAAGGAAGGAAGGAAGGAAGGAAGGAAGGAGCTACACTGTTTCCATCGATTATAGATTTTGATGAAGTATTAATAAGTGGTTAGGGTTTTATTTCATTTTTACTTATTGGTTTGTTCTACCACGATTGTCAATCATCATGTCATTCGTGAAGGAGAAGCTACTGTTCTTTTGTAATTATTAAAATTCATGAAATATCTGTTATGTTTCATTTACTGACCTACGCTTCGTTCATGATGTCTTAGGTATGAAACATACCCAGTGGATCGGGCCTAATTATATTTAGTGTACTGATGGGGGTGACAGAGGATGAGGTTGACTGAAATAACTGAAGTTACTTGAGAACACAAACTCACTGTTTAATGCAGACATGGATGCATATTATGAACCAAAACATTTCCTTTCAAAACTAAGCAAGGGACAGAAAGTTATCTCTTAGTAGCCAAGGACCTGATTAAATAAATCAAAAAGTAAAGCCATCCTAAATATCATAATACTCCTTCAAAGAAATATGTGGAGTAAGTGAATGTACTGACAGATAAAGAGAAACCATGTTAATGGAGAATCCGAAACACCCAGGCTGCCCATTTGCTAGTCAGGTGATGTATTTGGCAAATCTCTTAATATCTTGAAGTTAATTTTTTCCTTGCGTATAAATTGGAAGTAATGATACCAAATCATACATCTGTAAAGAGATAAAATGAGATAATGTACACAGTACATAGTCGAATTGCTAGTATAATTATTTTTGCCTGTGACCTCTAAAGGATAACCATTCTGATTATATAATAATTTGAAAAGTGTTTATAATAGCACTATTAAGTCAAAAAGGAGATTATAGAACCATACTCAATTTTTCCAACTATGAAAAGCTCTGGGCAAGCAATAAGAGACTATAAAGAAATGAATAGTTCCTTAAGTAACATATTGTTATTGAATACTTTAAGTGTTATAAATGGTACTCGTTCAATAAAACATACACAATTACAGTGTTTTAAAAGATATTATAAAATGGCTAGTCACAAGGTAATATTTAATATGGTGTGAAAACTTACCAAAGGATAAATGACCCAAATATTGAAATATATGCATAATACGATATATTTTGATAAAAAGACAAGTTTAAGGTGAATTTGCTTTAACTTTGTAGGGCCAGCATATGGAAAGGTCTCCCAGGACTAAGAACGCAGAATTACCACAACAGGAAAACACCCTGCCAATATTATTTAAGCATTAGTCAACAGAGAATGTGATACTTTATTCTGAGAGTGCGGATTAAATGAAACCTGAAAATGTAAGCACTTTTTTTGTGGGGAGGGGGGAGACAAGGGAAAGTCAAGGTGAAAATGATGCCTAATCTTATGTCCTAATAGGTAGATTAACCATTTGAGACAGGTAGAAATGAGAGAAGTTGTGAACACATTCTGGTCCATCATGAGGTCAGCCTAGAGACTGAAGAAATCCAGGGGAAAAGAGTGGAGTCTACGAAGGACTAAATATCACCATCAAAGGAAAAGGGGGAATCGAAAGGCCTGCTAGAAGAATGTTGACACCATTGACGTTACTTGAGTCAGATACAAATTTTAATTTGGGAAGAGTGAAGAGTTGTGAAGAGTTCACTATTATCGTTATCCGGTTTCAACAGTAATCAAATAGAAGGTGGACATTTCTTGGTCAGTCTCTCATATACTCACATTTATATTTATGACACAAAGCACAATGCTGACCTCTCCCCTAAATGATACGCAGACGTATGCAGTATTTGTAGGGTATATATTGACAAAGGCAATACTTAGGCCCTGACTAAACCAGTATAAAGAGAGAAAACCCAGGGGATTTCCCATCACAAATTCTAGGCTGTTATATTAATTATATTAAAACCTTATTTGACCTTTTCTGTCTGCCAAGTATCTTAGATTTAGTTCTTATTTTATTTGTAAAAGCTAATTATTTATGTGTATACACAGGTGTATACTTATGTATAAATGCGTACGTATGCATATACACGTATACATACATATACATATGCAGCGGGACGCAGAGAGACAGATTTTCATTTTAGATTCTCGATGGTATTAACTCAAGTGTTCAGAGAATTTATTCGGTTAGGAGCTAAATAAATTTATACATCGTCCTTGTGTTATGGAGATACAATAAACATCAGACCATGTTATAATGACTATGTTTTTCAGGAGGTAAGTAGATTAACCAAGAGTGGAAGAAACTTGCCAGAAATCACATAATCAGAAAAGCCTGGAGATCAGACGAGATCTTCTGGTTTTAAGATTTTGTCTCTTTCTTTATGCTTTATAACAGGTAAAAATATGAATCCATCGGGATAAATCCTCCTTTAAAAATGAAAATACTAGACTCTTATTGCATTATTGAAGCATAATAACGATTTAAGATACTGCTTTGACTTTTGAAATCGAAAACCTTTCATTTTTTTGAAAACCTTTTAAATGTATTTGGCTTTATACTATGCCTACCAAATGAAAAAAAATACATTTATTTTTCTAAGTTCAATTTAAATTTCTTATTTTCTTGAAAATGTACTGTACCAGATGAGAATTTGAGCTTCTACTTTAAAGACAATATTTGTTTTATTTCATCTTGTCAAGACTTAAAAGAACCGGGATTATTATCATGAGTTTCAAATACCTTTACAACGATCTTAAATTCTGTATCTTAGCTGTTACAGGATATTTATTTATATCTCTCTTCTCCAAGGCTATAAGACCTGGTAAAATTACTCGGTAAGATTACCACCTATTTGGAGAGGGAAAATATACATGTAACCCCAAATCAGAACCACTACAGAGTTTTGTACATCAACAATAGCAAAACTATCCACATACAATATGCCTAAATATTGAGAGCGTTTATTGCCATTTTATGGGTTTGCAGTTAGAAAACGTGTTCAACTGAAAATACGTTCAGAATCTAAAGCCATACGGTGGTATTACCATTTGCCCTGAATAATTTTATCCTCCGCCTCTGAAACATTATCTGGGAAGGAATGACAACTGAAGTGAAGATTGCTAGTTTTACTTAACCATACAGATTCTGCTTTGCGAAGTTTGAGGAAAATAACTCGAACGCCTTTTGTGTCTTTCGAAAGTTAGGTTGGTAGAAACAACCGGAACAAAGTACCTGAGCATTTCTCCATTATTTCTGTGCTACGGCGTGAGAGCACAAGCACCGAGCTCCCTCGTCTGCATCGACTTCACAGGTGCCATGTTGAGTTGGGTTGCACCTGTCATACTGTGTCTTGTCGCATTGCATGGTGCCTTATGATGGATGCTGACACGAGGTAGGGGGGCTGCCCCCACGCCTATGAAAACAAATTCAGAAGGCAAGCAGATGGTGCGTTGTTTGCTGCGGTAACTATTGTGGTAAATAAAATACACCTAATTGTGGAAACGGCTATCATGTTGCTAAACCTCATAGTCTGAACTGCATCTAAAAGGGGTAAATGTTATTGATCTCGGGGATGCTTTTTCTTCAGTCATGTGATAAAATGGACGTTAAGCTAATATCGCAGCAGTTACTAAGCCAGAAGGTGGAGTGGAACCACACTGCACGCAACCATGATTATGTAATTTGAAAAAATTTGGAGACGGTAAGGGTAACCATTTTTTTGCCGTGGGCACTTCGGATTCTTAAATTGTGGCAAAGAGTTGTCAATGCAGATGTCAACAAGCCTTTCAGAGATGAGAGCCATTTCAATAGGATGTGGGGGGCGGCTGGGTGGCTCAGTCGGTTAAGTGTCCGACTTCGGCTCAGGTCATGATCTCACTGCCTGTGAGTTCGAGCCCCACGTGGGGCTCTGTGCTGACAGCTCAGAGCCTGGAGACTGCTTTTGATTCTGTGTCTCCCTCGCTCTCTGCTCTTCCCCCACTCACACCCTGTGTCTCTCAAAAAATGAATAAACATTAAAAAAAATTTTTTTTAAATAAAAAAAAATAGGACGTGGAGTGAACAGTGGCTGTAATATTCCCAAATTACATTAAATTTCAGGCCAGGTCAGTGAATACTGGAAATAAAACCTTATTATTTTCAGTTGAAAAGTTCAACACCACCATTATGAACTAACCTATTTCAGAAGCTCTTGAATTTTTTTTCCCCACAATGATCAGCAGGTCACGTAAACTATATTTTTAAAATACTCAACTGATGTGTGCTACATCATAATTAGGATTAGCAAATTCATATTTTATATTATGAATAGAACTAATTATAAGAACCGAGATTTATACTTTGGTGAATCTCTGTTTAATCGTAAGATTAAGGTATCCTTTTATAATCAATATAATATTTAAAGAGAAATACAATTAAATAGGTCAATTAACCCAATGCATTAAATGTAACATTTCACTAATCTCATAATTAGCTTATATAGGGTTTAAAAATGTAGTTATTCCTTATATAGATTTATTTCATCTTAGACTTCATGAAGATATGTGTTAGTTTTGGTTTTAGGTGAAGAAATATCATTAAATGAAAAATTAGTCTTATAACATATGTTGGTTGATGAGTTCTAATTTAATCCATCAAAACAAATGAACTGATTTAATACTTTGCAAAACATTTTTCCTGGACACTTGACTGAAATATTTCAAGGCTTCTTACTTTCTCTGTAACAAAAGAAATCCATATTCAAGTAGTTCTGACATGTGAAAGTGTAGTGCAAAATTTGAGAAGGGGGTTGATATGTAAATATCTTTTATGAGCGCAGTAATGAAACTGACCTTATGTTTATACTTACATCTATATTTTTATCTTAGGACTCAGTCTGCCTGGTATGACATCACAGATGCCCAGACTGCTTAATATTAGGTCAGTCTTCTTCGAACTTTAGCTGTAAAAGAGCATTCCTTCGCAGGAGGTAGTTTGAATTATTTTCATTGGCTCTGCCCATGTGTGTATTCTATAGTTACCTCATGAAAAGAGCAAAGAACACTAAACTATCAGGATGGATTGACCAATTGATCGATCAGTAGATAGAGAGATAGATGATGGATAGATCGATAGATAGATGATAGATCGAGATAGACAATAGATAGATAAATCATCACATTCTTGCTGTGGAACCACCCAGGGTTATGCTCACGCTAGTTACCATCCTCCAACAATGATTTCTGTATTGTTTTAGAGGCTCTGCTAGGACATATTGAACAGCAGGACTTTGAGAACAACGGATAGATTACCATTGGTTTTTCTGAGAAGTATGGCGACCAGGTGTTCATTTTAAAAAGGCAACTCTTCAGAACATCTTGTATGTCCTACAAAAACACTGTCCATAACATGATATTGTCTTCCTAACTCTGTTTCTTCTCATTTCTTCCGGTGTATTTTCTGACTCGCTATCTCCACAATGGAAACACCAGCCGTCACGGAGTTGATCCATTAATTTGCCCCTTACTGCCTACAGTACTTACCATAGTAAGCCATTTCTACCTCCAAATAAGACTTCAATCCACTCCTTCCTCTCTATCTCCAAGGAATTTTTTTCAATCTCATCTTCCCAGAATCCCTCACCTAAAAGCCTATACTATTTTTATAATGTTACTCCTCTCTTAATCCCTTCCAATTTTCACTACCTTGTCGCCAAGTTGCTGTTTTAAATTAACTTTATCACAACGCTCCTCTGTTGGCTCATTACTGGACAAAATCCAAACTCATCAGCACAGAGTCAAGATTTCCTTTGTATCTGACCCCAACACTCTGGCTCTTGAACCCTAGTTTTGGCCTTGCCACAAAAGGTCCCCTAATATTAGTGGGTAGAAATGAGATTCTACACTTTATGTGTGCCTGGTACACATAAACTCTATGCAAGTGTGAGGTATTTGCTGTTATAGTTAACAAAAGCCACAGATGGGGATGAAACTAAGAGAACAAATTAAATGGAGAATCAAACATAAAGTTAAGATTAATGAACTGGAAAATAGATTCAGAACATGTCTACAGGATTAAGGTTTCTGAAACACATAAAAATACAGGATTTATACGCAAAAAATTAGGAAGCCCAGAAGACTGTAATGGATACAGGGCCATGGATAGCACGATAAGATGCCAAGAGAATTCTCTGGATTTCCTTGCCCACAGGTGGTGTCGACAGATGAGTCCTGAATCAGTCTGACTACCTCCTATACCACTCTGTCACTATCTTAACATCTTCCCTTTTTCACGGGAAACCCATAGTTCAGACTGAACTTCTTTAATTGATGTTGATGAGAAACAGTCTATTCCCTGTGCATAGTGCGATGCCACCCTTCAGTGCATTATTCTGACTAGCAATGAAAAGAGAAAACTTTGATTTACACACAAGGAAAAGTCGAACAGGTTACGTCCTCCAGATCTAATGACAATTTCACTTGTCGTGATTTTGATCTGTTGCCAGCTAATCCAATTTGAAGTTGCATTCACCTGTGCCCGGTGAAGTGTCACTGTAACCTCCCAAGCAAGAGTGGAGAGGCAGTTTTACCCCAGCAGGTGTAAGAGAGTGTTTAATAGGGAGGAAATACATTATTATTAAGTCACAGACCTTCCAATATGCGTCTTCTCAACCACGTCTAAGTACTTGGCACAGGACTGCTCACCATCCTTGGTGCATATGGTTTGTTTTGACACCAAATCTAATTTAACTCTTGCTAAGTGCTGGTCAACAAACCAGTGTCTTTCCATAATGAGATTTTATTGGTCCATGTCAAAATGAAGAAAAAAGAAAAAAAAGATCAACTCGGTAAAAATTTCCCAAGGCCGAATTTGTTCATTATCAAGGACTTTAAAGGTTGAGATTATTTCCGTCTGGATTTTTGGTAGTGAAACAACTTTCCTTTCAGGAAATGACAGTGATGAAAGATTCCTCTTTCGATGGTAGAATCTAGTCTTTTGTTTTCTTTTGCACAGCTTTTTTACATTCTTACCAGAAAAAAATATTGCCAACCCAATTACCATTCTGCCATATAAATTTTGAATTTTACAGGTATGTGAAATCCATATATGAGTATTTTTCTATCATGCATTAATAATGGTCCTTATCCTATCATTTTAACATAAGCCACCTCTGAACTTGGGTATCTCTCTCACCAGATCATTCTTTATGGCCTTGATGAATGGCACATTCTCTGGGCGATCCTATGGAACATGATCCTTGAGTATCTCCTCAGGTATAAAATAATATATCCATTCTAGCATACCTACCCCCCTTTAGCCTCTTTATAACGTCCTCTACTGGCTGCTACAGCAACTCAGATTTATATATGTCACTGAACATTGGTCCCCACACTCCCCAAGCTTCTAATAGCCATGCGATCAATGTGCTTGCCGCATTTGTAGGGTCTTGATCAGAGTTCTGCGTCCTAAGAAAGTGCTACCAGGTCAATGAATTCTTGCTCACCCAGTCTTCAGTTCCAGCCCTCTTAGGCAAGCACACTCAAAATTTAATCCCAGGAATATCCCCCTGGATCCTACAAATATATGCTCACCAATTCTTGCTGTTCTTTTATTGTGTAATCTCATTCCTCCTTTGTCATTCTAAGCAGGTCGCTAGCCAGATTATGCTGAGTTTAAGCCATGGTTATCCACCCCAAGGCTCCTGGAGGTGGGTTTCTGTTCCCTTATGTTATCTTTCATCAGAGGGGAAGGATTACCTTCCTTGAGGTGAGGGGGTGGGCCTCTTCTCCAAGCCATGACAGCTCAGGGGGTCTGCATAACCCAAATCGGCTACTGCATCCATTCATGTTTCAAGTTCAGATCATTGTAAGCAGGGTCCTAAACTTAGCCTAAAAACTGGCTTTGCTGAATATTTAAGCCTCTTTGGAGACTGGCAGGTCTCAGGTTCTGAGTCTGCTCCTCAGCTTCGTTCCATGTCTCACTACAGATGATAAAGACCTTCAGAAAGAACTTCTAGTTATCATAGTTAACTAGCTAGGTTAACTAGATAAGTTAATAAACCTTCAGAAAGAACTTCCAGTTATCATAGTTAGCTTTTAACTAGTTGGCAATAGCACTCAGTGGCAATCTATCTTTAGGGAGTATTGTGGACTAAATGTTTATATCCCCTCCAACTTCATATGCTAAACCCTAATATTTGGAGATGGGGTCTACGAAGACGTGATAGAGGTTACATGAGGTCATAAGGGTGGGGACCTAATCCAGTAGGGTTGATGCCTTTCTAAGAAGAGGAAGGCACACTGGACAACCTTGTGGCTCTCCACCATTAGAGGACACAGCAAGAACACTATAGAAGAGAGCTCTCACCAGGAACAGTATTAGTTGGCACCTTGATCTTGGACTTCCTAGCTTCTAGAACTGTGAAATACAAGTTTCTGTTATTTAAGCCACTCGATCTATGATATTCTTTATGGCAACCCAAGCTGACTAAGATAGGAAGTTAATATAATTTTTAAACAACCAGTCAAATCTTTGTATACATTGTTTTCTATATATATTTTAAATGCCTGAATCATGTACTTGTTTCTTTCTACCAGAATGTTTTCCTGGTCACTACTGGCCAAATATTCATTAATAAGGCTGCCATCTTGTGCCAGGGATGACCTTTAACTATGTACCCTTAGGGTATTGTCCTCCTTGCCTATCAAGTGACTAAGGGATGACTGTCTTAGTCACCGAATCACATCTTCCTGCCTCTTTTCTCCTATTGGTATCACCTGTGTTTGGGTTCTCGGAGAAGGATGCACCAGAAAAGGATTAGCCATGTCAAGGAAATATGAGTAACTCATCTTCATGTCCTTCATAGTTGTTACATGGCATATTCATAATACCAAACGAAGATCATGGAAGGTGGGAATTATCTCTAATATTGATCCTGGATTATCAATGACACAGAATTGCCTAACATGAGTGAATAAAAATGTATCCTGGATTGAATTGCTATAAATTGAAAATGTTTTCATTGTTCAGACGTTCCATGTAGTATTTCCAGTGTTAGTAGCACTGAAGAGTGGAAAGAGGGCTACTCTTTGATCAAGAAACTCCAAGTAACAATTTACTCCAAGTAAATTCAGTGGAGTGTTCTGTCAACTCTTTTTGTTTTTTTCCATATCAAGTATGGTATAGTTCTCCTAGATTTCCTTATACCATCCGGACAGAATTACAAAGTAATACTTTGTGATCTTGGTTTTCTTACGATGTTTTGTCTCCATTTCCTTCTTTTTGTGCACAGAATGAAAATAAATTGCTATTATTCTATGCACTTAATGATGCCCTTGGGAGCTGGGCGGGCAGATTAGAGAGGTGGGAGTGATCCAAGCTCCTAAATATTTAGCTAAATTGGATGTTTTCTAAAGGCAAGTGATCATTTAGAGAAACGGAAGATACATCATAGGAAAAATATCAGACATGATGAAGCAGGGAGTCACCGGATAATCTAATAAGTTGTTTCTCTTTAAAACCAATACTTTTAATGATTAACGTTTATTTAGAAGGAATGGGAAGAAACTTATTTCATATTGATACATATTGCTTTGAATTTATTTCTTAATCACTAATCTGTTTCTATCACTATACACGCATGAATTATTTCACAATATATTTTAACTACAAAGAGAAACAGATTGTTTTACACATTTTTTTACTAAAAAAATAGACAATGGTTTAACAAAAAATGGTAAACCTATCTCTATTTTTACCTACTTATTTTCTTGCCCGTTTCATTTTCTGATTTTTTTCCCTAAAATGGACAACTTATTATGATACCTGTGAAGGATTCAAAATTTAAATTTGTAAATATACTATATTCTGAGGAAGTGGCATTAGGATCTGCATTCCTCTGTTTCAGAAATTTAAACCATTAAGACTGCATTGTGTGTATGAAAAAGCATCCCATAGATCTAGGTGTGTATGCACAAGAGTGTTTATTTGGGACTGGTTTGTGTTTCAACAGTGTATTGGTGTAATGTTTCAGGATTCCTTACACATTGGCTGCCTGCTCTTATATCTCGTGATGTGATGCTCTATGATCCTGGTTGTGAAGAAAGATGTAGAAGGATCTTTCATTGGGAATGGGAGTGGGTATTGTAAAATTTTGCAAACACGTAAGGTTTTGTTTCTTCTGTTTCTTATAGTACGTAAAATGTCACCTTCTGCAGCTAAGGTGAGGACAACAATAACAATAACAACAAGAACAACAAACACAAAAACTCCATGACGTAACTTCCAGGATGCAGCAGACACCGTGAGATTAATAAAATATATACTTTTAGATACTTTAAGCCAGCCACAAAACAACCAATGATAGCCATTATCAAATATAAGTCTTTGGAAAGGCCCCATGAGAACTGACATGCCAGGAGTTTAAAGACTGAAAATTAGCTTGATGGGTTTTTAATTGCAAACAAAACATACATGATTTGGCTTAACTGAGTAAAGAAATTCAAGAGAGAACTTTTTATGGTGGATTTTATATGGGCATGTTACAATGCTCTTAGTGCATATGAGTAGTACCACAAGATAGAAGATTCTATCTTCTATGTGTGTGTGTGTGTGTTTGTGTGTGTGTATATATATATATATATATATATATATCTTCTATATATATATATTGATTATTGGACTTTATGACATGAAAGCAATATATATATATGAATATATATAAGAATATATATATGAATATATATATAAGAATATATAAGAATATATATAAGAATATATAATATATATTAATATATATTATATATTATATATTATATATTAATAATTATATGTATTAATATATTATATATTATATATTATATATTAATAATTATATATAGATTTATATATATTATAATAATATAATATATTATAATAATATAATATATAATATATACACATTAATATATAATATATATTATATATTATATAATATATAATATTATATATTATATATTATAATAATATAATATATTATAATAATATAATATATTATAATTATATATAATATATATAGAATATATATATAAGAATATATATATGAATATATATAAGAATATATATATGAATATATATAAGAATATATATATGAATTGGGGCGCCTGGGTGGCGCAGTCGGTTAAGTGTCCGACTTCAGCCAGGTCACGATCTCGCGGTCCGTGAGTTCGAGCCCCGCATCAGGCTCTGGGCTGATGGCTCAGAGCCTGGAGCCTGTTTCCGATTCTGTGTCTCCCTCTCTCTCTGCCCCTCCCCCGTTCATGCTCTGTCTCTCTCTGTCCCAAAAATAAATAAACGTTAAAAAAAAAAAATTTAAAGAATATATATATGAATATATATATAAGAATATATATATGAATATATATATATAAGAATATATATATGAATATATATATATAAGAATATATATATATATATTGCTTTCATGTCATAAAGTCCAATAATCAATATATAATATCCTGTTAAATACAATGCTTCAGTGTCATTAAATCCAATAATGAATGCATTTCAGGTGACTTTCATTGATTCTTTTGAATCCTTCACCTTTGTTAATTTGCTCAGCTACAATTTCAGTCTTAAGCTTCTCTTTCGTGGCCCAGATTCAACCCCATTATATTTATATTTAGAGTAGTTCTTTGTCACTTACAAGGCTGCAACAATAGAAGCCATCAAAAATGACTTCCCTCAGCTTCCTGAGGTTCCAAAATTTCCCAGGATTCTTATCTATCCTTTGTTATTTTCTGCTAGTCTAAAAGTAAGAGATCTTCCTCTTTTTGTCCATAGAAATTCCTTAATCTCTGCTTGGATCTGACTTCCTCTCCACTTCTCTTACTAACTAAAAGAAAGAAGGAAGGAAGGAAGGAAGGAAGGAAGGAAGGAAGGAAGGAAGGAAAAAAGAGGGAAAAAACCCCACATTGTTTGGATATATTTGCAGAGAAAATTTACTTCCTCCATTTCGTTCTCATCTACCTAATGGATGGTGCTAGCATCGATGTGTCTCTAGATTCTCATGTCTTATTTCATCCACAGTCAACTAAAATCTTGCTCACAACCAAGGTTGCCAGTGATTGCTCAGTAATACTGGCCCAGATGAAAAAAAAATTAACCGATATTTTCAGGCATTATTTATCCAGATCCCATGAAACATTTAATAATGTTGACTATGCATAACACAGAGGATCGTATTATCAAATCGGACTAATCGAATCAGAAAGTTAACTGATTGTGAAGCTTTACTAATAATTTTAATGCTCAGTTGAAGCAGAGAAAGTTCTGGGGGTATCAAAGGTAGCTCCTTGGGGTCCCGTGTTCCTTCATCAGTCATGCATCTCTGGTTCAGAATAATAGATGAGGTTTCTAATGAGGTTCATGTTCATCTAACGTAGCGGGATTCTTTAAATTATTAATATCTCTCTTTTATAGCCAGCTAAGTGTTGTGTAGCTTATGTGACATTCTCCAGGGAACCCTTCTTCATAGATATTGGACTCAATTTCATACAGGTGACCCTTAGCCATGGACTTCCTGCTAAGTGTACTTCAGAGATCAGTTTTCTTTCGCATTGCAAATATCAGAGGTCCAGGTGACAAAAGATTAGGCTGGGCCACCTGCCCATCTGCCTCCTCTCTTTCCCCCCAAATGAGTCTCAGATGAAAGAAATGAGTAGGTTACAGGCTAACTTCTTTAACTTTCCCTCCCATCAATTTGCTTTCCTTTGTCTCTTCCTTTACCTAATTCTCTCCTGGTTCTCTTTATATCCTCTGAATATAACTCCGGGTTCCTTTACTGGAACTTTCCCTTAATGATTCTTCAAGTGTCAGTCCATGGTATTCTATTCTCAGGGTCTCTTCTGTTCTTTTCTTGCTCTACATTTCCCTTTATACATGATTTTTTACGTTGCCTTATGTTTTTAACCATGACCCTATATCGTGACTCAAAACTTATTTAAAAAAAAATTTTTAATGTTTATTTATTTCTGAGACAGAGAGAGACAGAGCATGAGTGAGGGAGGGGCAGAGAGAGGGGGTGACCCAGAATCTGAAGCAGGCTTCAGGCTCTGAGCTGTCAGCGCAGAGCCCGACGTGGGGCTCGAACTCACAAACCGCGAGATCATGGCCTGAGCCGAAGTCGGTCGCTCAACCGACTGAGCCACCCAGGTGCCCCAAAACTTATTTTTTAAACTGCATAAAGAGGTGATGACATATATATACAAGGACCTGCTAGGGGCACCCGAGTGGCTCAGCCAGTTAAGCATCTGACTTTGGTTCAGATCATGATCTCATGGTTAGTGAGTTCGAGCCGCGCATCAGGTTCTCTACTGTCAGTGGGCATGGAGCCCACTTTGGATCCTCTGTCTTCCTCTCTCTGCCCCTCCCCTGCTTGTTCTCTCTTTTTCTCTCTCTCAAAAATAAATATATATTTTTTTTAAAAGGAGATGCTAGGGGAACCTGGGTGGCTCAGTCGGTTAAACATCCAACTTCGACTCAAATCATGATCTCAGTTTGTGAGTTTGAGCCCCAAGTGGGGCTCTGTGCTGACAGCTCAGAGCCTGGAGCCTGCTTCGGATTCTGTGTCTTTCTCTCTCTCTGCCCCTCCCCCTCTCGTTCTCTCTCTCTCTCTCTCTCTCTCTCTCTCTCTCTCGAAAATAAATGTTAAGAAAAAAGGAGCTTCCATGGGCAGCTGGGTAGCTCAATTGGTTGGGCGTCTGACTTCAGCTCAGGTTGTGATCTCATGGATCCTGAGTTCGAGCCCCGCGTCGGGCTCTGTGCTGACTCAGAGCCTGGAGCCTGCTTCAGAGTCTGTCTCCTCTCTCTGCCCCTCCTCCACTCACGTTCTGTCTCAGTCTCTGTCTCTCTCTCTTAAAATAAATAAACATTAAAAAGACATTTAAAAAATAATTAAAAAAAGGAGGAGCTGCTAGGCGCTGCCTGCATATACAACAAGCATCTCAAAGGCGACCTATTCTTGGGGCGCCTGGGTGGCACAGTCGGTTAAGCGTCCGACTTCAGCCAGGTCACGATCTCGCGGTCGGGAGTTCGAGCCCCGCGTCAGGCTCTGGGCTGATGGCTCAGAGCCTGGAGCCTGTTTCCGATTCTGTGTCTCCCTCTCTCTCTGCCCCTCCCCCGTTCATGCTCTGTCTCTCTCTGTCCCAAAAATAAAAATAAACGTTGAAAAAAAAATTACAAAAAAAAAAGGCGACCTATTCTAGATGGAAACGAGGGTCTCCCTTCCATTTCATAATCAGATCTTCGTTGACTCTTCATCATCAGTATCAACAGGAATAATAAAACATTTTTTTTTAATTCTTTTTAATGTTTATTTTTTGAGAGGGAGAGAGAGGGAGCGTGAGCGAAGGAGGGGCAGAGAGACAGGAAGACACAGAATCCGAAGCGAGCTCCAGGCTCTGAGCTGTCGTCAGCACAGAGCCCGATGCAGGGCTTGAACCCACAAACTGCGAGACTTATGACCCGAGCTGAAGTTGGGTGCTTAACCCACTGAGCCACCCAGGCGCCCCTAGGAGTAATAAAACATTTTTAATGCAAGTATCAGTCTCCACTCAGTATTCAGTGACTGACACAGTGAAACTTTGCTTGTCAACTCTTTTCTGTGTGCTTCTCATAGTTAAGTACGTTAATGTCCTCACATCCTTAAAAGGGTTATTATTGTATCAGTTTTTCTATGTAGAAGTTGAGGCTGAAAAACTTTAATTGGCTTATGCAACGTCTGCCAGTAACTGGCAAAACAAGGACATGCACACAACTAATCCCATGGGTGCTCAGGTACATGATTGCCAGCTGAACTACATCCAGGTGAATTTCTCTCTCTAAAAACAGAGAGGCTTGAGCAGAAAGACGCTGAAGCACCAGAAAGCTGGGTTTCTGAGCTGTGCACAGGTCTGTGTATTTTTGAAAGCCTAGAGCAAGCTGCAGGGGGGTATGAGGTGGAAATGCCACCAAGGTGCCCTGTGACTCAGAGAGGGATGAAGAGAGGGGCGCAAGCACCTCTGCGTTAGTTAGGGTTCGAGATAATGATCTTTGAGCTCTTCGAGCAAGGTGCACTGAGAATCTAACAAGTTACCTGAAATCAGCGTTTGTTCCTGTCCCAGGTCCATCCCAGAACTGTTCAGGAGAGTGAGATTTCTCTGCCTTTCTCAACATCTTTCTTCCATTCCTGGGTCCTCCAGTTTTTGTCATGTCCCAGCCAATAGGAATAGGGAACAGAAAATGAGAAGCAGGTAACTTCCTTTTTAAAAATATAAACAAGGGGCGCCTGGGTGGCTCAGTCGGTTAAGCGTCAGACTTCAGCTCAGGTCATGATCTTACAGCTCGTGGGTTCGAGCCCCACGTCGGGCTCTGTGCTAACGGCTCAGAACCTGGAGCCTGCTTTGGATCCTGTGTCTCCCTCTCTCTCTGCCCCTCCCCTGCTCATGCTCTGCCTCTGTCTCTCTCAAAAATAAATAAACATTTAAAAAAAGGTTTTAAAATACAAACGAGAAGTGAACAAATCACCTTTACATCCTATGTTTGCAAATTTAACCACTTCTACTGAAAGAATCAAAGGGGGAAATCTGGCTATCTATGCCACACTCGTCGATACAGAGAAAGCAACAACCAAAATACCATGAATTTGGAAATACAAACAGACTTGCTCAGACACAGTTACAGACCTAGGCATCTGGGCTGTTCTAATGACATGTCTGTCCTTGACAAGCTCACCTTCCATACCTCACCCTGGGGAAGCTTACCTGGGGAGCATAGCCTGTACACACGAAAGCTCCAAACTTGACTCCATACTTATTCTGTCTTGGCACAGGGATGCTTCTGTTCATACTGACCCTTTAGGTGAACACTTTATATGCCCCATACCAATAATGCCTAACAGACCGACCATTCCATACACCTTTTTCCTGAGACTTATCTGGACGCTCTCCAAATACGACATATATTAGCATCTAGAAAACGTGTAGAAGCCCTAACTGCTATTTTAAAACATGTTAAAATTGACAGGTAATCAGGTCCTTCAAGACAATTTACAAGAATTGTATACATTTCTGACCACCTGTTTACATAATAAATTTCCGTCAGTCTTAAACTAATGTTCTATTGCTGCATAAGAAGCCTTATTGCTGTGTTGCCAGACTTAGCGACTTAAAACAACAAACATTAATTGCCTCACGGTTTCCGTGGGTTAGAAGTCGGGCATATGCTCGGAGTCTCTCAAGGCTGTAATCCAGGGGCACGGGAGGCAGCATTTGCATTTGGAGGCTTGTCTGGTGAGGGATCAGCTTCAGATTGCTGGCAGAATTCATTTCATGAGGCTGTACGACCAAGATCCCCTTTTGTTTGCCAGCTGTCGGTTGACAACCGCTCTCAGCTCTTGAGAGCTACCCAGATGCCCTTTCGAAACATGGTGGCTTACTTCTTTCAAGGCCTACTGGGCAATCTCTCTTGCACACGTCTGCTAAAACAGAGTCTTATGCAATCTGTGAGGAATCATCCCACCATCTTTGCCAGGTAAGATGATCGAGAGAGTAACTACCCCATTACCGTCCTGTCCTCTGTTGGCCAAGAACAAGTTGCAAGTCTACCCCCGCGCATGGGGACGGGTTTAGACAAAAGTGGGGGTCATTTCAAGTCACCTTAGAATTCTGCCTACCCCAAATCTTAAAATCTTATTTTATTTATGTCTCCCACTTAATACAGTAATAAAGTGCATATGAAACTGGTTGGCATAATTTTATGAGCTTGTGGATGGGTCACAATATCAATCTCCCAAGGGAATCTTATTATCTAGTCTGATATTATATTAAGTCATATGTGTGTCCATATATGTACAAGCACACACATATGTTTATGTATAATATACCTGCAGACACCCATGTATATGTTCTTGTTCTTAAACTGTGTGGTTTTTGATTGCTTTATTATGCTTCATCATTTACATACATTACATAGGGCACCTAAGTATGGAATTAAATACATAGAAATCATTAATAATTTGTATAGGTGGAAATTAATGTCAACCCAAGAATAGTTGAACCAAATACCTCTAACTCTATTTTGTGCATTTTTCTTCCACTTTTTCGTATGTTAAAGCATTTCTTGGTCTACTGATAAAATATCTCAATGCAGAACCCAATCAATCAACACATGAGTGAACCTCTAAATAGAAATAAGTATATGCCGGCTGAAGAAAAATCTTAGAAAAGAAGCAAAATAATGAAATAAATTCCTTAAGGGATATTTCAACTCTGTCTGCCTCTGTCATGTTGAGATCATACCTGTGGCATGTGAGTGCAGCATTCTGTTTTAGTGAAGGGGAACTGTCTATGTCTGGTATGCAGTGAGATGAAGGTGATGTCAAACCTGGAGTAGGAACTGGCCGCCTAATTCTCACCGTTTGTGGCTCATCTGTAGGCACGCATTATGCTCCCTGACTCCTGGTTATATTCTAGACTCATTCAGAGACATACGGAGAGGAAAGGCAGAGGCATGTCTCTGGGTAAGGTCTATGCCCAAAGGTGGTTCAAGAAAGTGTAGGGCTCCAGTTGGCTCATCATCTGTCTTGTGGCAGAAATGGCAGACATTTAAAAAACCTCTACTTACAGATTTTCTCAAATCGAGGGGAAGGGGTGTGCACATGTGTCCTTCCCTTCCAATTCTGTAATGGAAGCATTAAGATATTAAGCACATCCAACTTCTGGGTGGAGAACGCCATGATAGGAGTTTTGCAGAGTATTGCATGCTTCTGTTTCCTTTCCTTCTTGGAATAGTATATATTATGTGAAGATGGAGTGTTAGAGCCTTGACCTACCAAGCTTCAGGAAAAAAGCCTGATGGTTAATCAAATCCATCTGTTCCCAGGGGAAGGCAACAGTACACATGACCGATACCTGTCATCCAGCCTCGAAGAGCTCTTTCCTAGCTCCCGATAACCTTTGCAATTGACTTTTTTTAACTGTGTTTTTATGCTTATTTAGTTTTTGAGACAGACAGAGCGCGAGCAGTGGAGGGGCAGAGAGAGGGGGAGACACAGAATAGGAAGCAGGCTCCAGGCTCTGAGCTGTCAACATAGAGCCCGACGTGGGGCTCGAACTCACAGAGCAGGAGATCATGACCTGAGCCGAAGTCAGACGCTCAACCGACTGAGCCACCCAGGCGCCCCGCAATTGACTTTTTTATTAACCAACCCTTACAGATTAGTGTCCTCTTTACCTTGATTCCCGCATCTTTTTAGAATATTCTTTTAAATATATATCAATTGTGTATGTATTTAATTGGGAAAGGGAAGAGCAATCATGAAAAATGATGTCAGGGAAAGAGAAGAAAAATGAGGAGAGAAGGCAAAAAAGAGGACAGAGCAGAAAAGGAGGGAGAGAAAGAAGAAAAGTGAATGATAAAGAGAGAGATATAGGAAGAGATGAATGAGAAGGTCGAGACATCGCTTGACTCTTCAGGTTAATCCAAGACTCAGATTCAGGTTGGAACGTTTATGCACGGGCATGCCAATGGTGTTTTAGTCTTGGCAAGTCCGAAAGGATTCTTCATGACCTCGTCATTTGCAATGTTCCCTGAGAGCAGGAGAGTATCTTTTCTAGTCTCATTATCTTATTCTAAATTCTGCATAAAAATAGTCTGCCCTCCCTTGCTCACCATCTGGCATATCTTCTATATTGAGGAATTTGACTTTTGCCCGCCGCATGCCCCTGAAACTGCCTTTTCGAATTTGACCTTATTGTTCAATGCATTGTCTTTTTCATTTTATTCTCCCTCTTTTTTCCCAGTCCATCCCTTACTAGAGCTCTCAGTCATCTCTTAAAAAAATTTTTTTAATGTATTTTTATTTTTTGAGGCAGAGAGGGAAAGTGTACAAGCACACGTGCGCGGGAGAGGGACAGAGGGAGAGGAAGGGAGAAGCTCAAGCATGCTTCATGGTCAGTGCAGAGCCCGATGTGGGACTCAACCCCGCAAACCTGGGATCATGACCTGAGCCGAAATCAAGGGTCGGACGCTTACCCAACGGAGCCACCCAGGAGCCCCATTCTATCATCCTTTCTGTAAATCTGACTGTAAAGCTCTGTTCCTTTGTATCCACCGTAGCCCTTCAGTAATGTTTAAGGCTTTATGATTATTTCTTCCAGGCTAGTTCCTGAGCTCCTCCCTCTCAGCTCCTTCTGGAACTCACAGGGTGATGATGTCCTCAGTCTTCCACTCTCCCCTCCCTCCCACCCTCCCGGGACCATCCCACCTGTTTACAGGGGTCAAACCACCACATTCATGCTGAAGATTGCCAAGTCTCTGTCCCCAAGTCCAGGCAGCTCATTTGAGTTCTGGGTCACGTACCCAAACGTGTGCTGAGCGTAGCCCTCGATGTTCTGCAAACATCTCAAATTCCCTACAGTCAGAAACTACACTCATCCTCTCCTTGAGTAAACCTGCCGCTCTCCCTTTCTATCTCTCCTATACCCAGTGAATCTGGAAGCATTTATCACCTTAGCAGCTACATCCAGTCAATCCCTAACTTTTACGATACTTCCTAAGGGCTAACAAATTGACCCTCCTGCTCTATCGCCATTAAGGATAGCTGTAACACACTCTCTTATCTTGCTTCTGTGCTTTCTTATAAAATGCTTCATGAAGGATCATCCTGCATCAAAGAGTCTGTCTAATGTCTTATTTGCACATACACTCGAGATTCACGGAAGCCGCAAAGCTCCGCGCATTACTTACTTGCCCAACCCTTCCACAACTTGTCATAATCAGGAGAACACAGTCTAAACTTCTTAAAATGGCATATAGTCTCTGGGACTATCTCTCTCTTTTTAGCATTACTTCTTGGTGTGCCCCCCCCCCTCAGAACTTAGGCTGTAACAATCCCAGTCTGTTTCTGGTTCCCTTCATCACAAAATGCTGCTTCCCCATGCAGACCTTCCCCCATACTCTGCCTTCTCCTTGGGAATCCCCCTTCCGCCTGGAATCCCAAGTTTTATTTTTAAAATAAATTCCTAAAGAGAGTTTTCCCTTACTGCTAGAGATGGGGGGATGTGCCCCTCCTCTGTGCTACCCTCATCCTAAACCTGCTATTGCTATAAAAACATTGCATTGCAGTTGTATACCCGTGTCTTCCAGGGAGAGAGAAGGCAACTGCTGTGCTTCCCCTTATAGCTGGGAAAATGCAGGTCAAACTACAATGTAGCAACTTCTCTTAAAACCATAAAAGAACTGAAATCTTAGGGTAATCAAACATCTCCAAACCTGGAGAAAGAGACATACCCTTGCAGGAATAAGCAGGTTAGGAGAATTTGCTTGTCTGGGAGAGATGTCCCTGAACACACAGGAGCCCGCAAGGTTCTGGAAATTTACCAGGCATTGCAAAAGGCCAACTATGGGCTGTTGAGGGAGGATAGAGTGGTGAAGCCTTCACACTGAGAAAGGTTTGCATCTCTTGTTGACTTTACACAGGGGACCTCAGGGAAGATGGAGGGGGGGGGGTGGGGATTCTGAGAAAGCTCCCCCTTTGTAGTGCCTGGGGTTGGGGACAGTTGCCACAACCTAAATATGCCCAGACCTACTTTCTCTGTGCCCTACGGGGGGGGGGGGGGGAGGGAAAGAATACTTAATATGCAAGAGAAAGATAAGAAAAACTGCAGCCCGAGGGCATAAACTGATTGTCACATCACTCAAGTTTATTCTGTTAAAAAACGAACAAGAAAAAAATTGGGGTATGCATTCCAAACGTTTATATCTAAGAAAACACATGGTCTTAAAATGCAAAGGAATTGGAACCCAAAGACCGAAACTGTAATTTAATTATAATTAGTTGTATGACTTTCCGAGTTACTGCCTCATAACATGGAACTTGCATTGATTATAAAGCTATGTTTAATTAGTGGGTGGTGGTACATGTCATTATTTTAAATATCGATAGCATGAATGAGGAACTAATTTTTCCCTGGGGAACTATCTCCACCAGAAGTAACTGAGAGCAAGGCGGTAGGTCAACATCTCGTGTCTCTTTACTTCCACTCTTTATTTAGCACGGGAAAGCCTTTCCCCAAAGCCATGCTCTCCTACTAAGGGAAGTTGCTACTCGAGTTTCAAGGTGTTTGATGCACCAAGGCAACTTCTCCAGAGTTGGCTGTCCCATTTCAAAAAGATTCTTATCTTCAAAATCTAAATTACAGGCCATAGCCCATGGCAACTAAAATTGTGAGAGCAGGGGTCCCTGGGTGGCTCAGTCCCTTGAACATCCAACTCTTGATTTCAGCTCAGGTCATGACTCCAGGGTCATGGGATCGAGCCCCACGTCCAACTCTGCACTAAGTGTGGAGCCTGCTTAAGATTCTCTCTCTCTCAGGGTGCCTGTGTGGCTCAGTCAGTTAAGCATCTGATTTTGGCTCAGGTTACGATCTCACGGTTTGTGGGTTCAAGCCCCACATAAGGGCTCTGTGCTGACAGCTCGGAGCCTGGAGCCTGCTTCGGATTCTGTGTCTCCCTCTCTCTGCCCCTCCACTGCTTGTGCTCTCTCTCTCTCTCAAAAATAAATAGATAAACATAAACACATATTCTCTCTCTGCCTCAGCCCCTCTCTCCTGCTCTCTCACTTTCCCTAAAATAAAAATAAAATAAAATAAAAATAAAATTGTGAAAGCAGAAGGGAGTAACTAAGTGCTCGTTTATGTTAGGATGGTAAAGTAACGAAGTGGCTTTGAGATTAGTTCCTTCCAGGTTCCAACTGTGACTCTGCTTTGATCAACCCCTTGCCTCTTGCAGAAATAATGAACTTCCTTCGGATCCAGTCCCCACAATTGTAAAAAAGGGAAGAGTTGTGAGGTTTAACAGCATCATGTCTTCAGTGTATTCTGAGTAGTCCATGAAGAAACCTGCCATTATTATTATTATCATTATTATTAGAGTTGTCTTTATTTGGTAAATAAATAACACCACTCTGATGATTTTGTTTTATTTGGCTAAACGGAAGCTCTTCCTTGCATACCTATCCATAGACCAGAAAAATTTGGCATTCCTTGTCCTGCTTTCTTTGAATGTGCGGCAACCTTTCAATTAGAAGAGGGAACGTGCGTGTTTTGACGAGGCGAGCCTTGTCCTAGGTGAAACAGTTCACAGTTTATCAAATGCTAAAGCCCATTAAGAGTTCTTTCACAGAATAACAGTCTGAACTCGCAAACTGCGGAGGGAGGAGTTGATGTGCGTACTATGGACTTGCAATACGTGACATTTCATCAGCCATTCAATGAGCTAAATTTAGCGCCCAGGCAAGCATAATGGTACCATGGAGTCAAATAAAATCAGTGCTAGGACGGCAACCTGCAAAATTCAAAAGCGTTGGCGATGTTAATGCATCTGATTTATTAATCTTTCCTATTCAGCGTTTTATGAGATTTTAAATGGTCACTATTTAGCATCAGATTCCTGGAGAGAAAATGAATCCCTGTCATATGCTCAATTTAAAATAAAAGGCTTTGGGGAGCCTGGGTGGCTCAGTCGGTTGAGCGTCCGACTTCGGCTCAAGTCACGATCTCGCAGTCCGTGAGTTCGAGTCCCGCGTCAGGCTCTGTGCTGACAGCTCAGAGTTTGGATCCCGCTACAGATTCTGTGTCTCCCTCTCTCTGACCCTCCCCCGTTCATGCTCTGTCTCTCTCTGTCTCAAAAATAAATAAATAAACGTTAAAAAAATTAAAAAATAAAATAAAAGGCTTACACTTGGTGACTAGAACTGACCCTGTTTACATTCACTGTGGATGATTCAAAGGCAGAATAGAGGCCATTTTCTCCGTCATTGAACTCGCGTGAGATGGAGACATTTTTAGATGTTTGTGTGTGTGAAATTCAGTACCTCATAAATATGGTCTGGGAAGAACCAGGTAATCCCAGGGATAAAAAAGACTATATATTCATAACTCTTACCTTACACAGGTGCACGCACATCCCTCGATTAAGTACAGAAAGCTGTGCAGAGAAATAGGATATATTTGGGCAAAATAGACATGTTACCGAGAATCCTACGTCCCTGATTTTCCTCTGAACTCAGAGGATTTTCATTTCCTTCCTTCCTCCTCCTTTGTCTTTCATATACTCCCGTTCTACACACACACACACACACACACACACACACACACACACACACACAAATCACAAGGCCTCTGAGAAGGTTCCTTTACTTCTGAGAAGCGACACTTGAAAATGAAAAGATTTGTATTTTAATCAGTTTGCTATTTGATATCACCTGCCTTCCTTGTATTTTGTACGTTTACAAAACGAATTGCTGTGTGTAGGTGCTCAAACTCTGTCCCCACGGTATCCTTAAGTAAACCGCTGTATAGCAACAAAAATTTTAACCCAGTTGTTGAATAAACACGTTAGTAAAAAGCAAAGCCATACTTTTATTTTTTTTCAACTTTTTTTTTTATTTTTATTTTTGGGACAGAGAGAGACAGAGCATGAACGGGGGAAGGGCAGAGAGAGAGAGGGAGACACAGAATCAGAAACAGGATCCAGGCTCCGAGCCATCAGCCCAGAGCCTGACGCGGGGCTCGAACTCACGGACCACGAGATCGTGACCTGGCTGAAGTCGGACGCTTAACCGACTGCGCCATCCAGGCGCCCCAAAGCCATACTTTTAGAAATTGCAAGTCCTGTCTTTGACTTTCCTCACCGCAGTAGATAACACTGATTTCATTGGACGTGTAGAGAAATACCATAAATATTTTTTAATTACTTAAAAAAATAAATCTACAACTGTAATAGTTAGGACACAAATGTCCTAAAATATTTTGCTTTATGCTCATTCCACAGCATCACTCCATGTCCCTGTGAAAATCTAGGCTTTCTCTCCTTTGGAGTCTTAAATGGCATGCGATTTGCAGAGAACTCAGAGAGTAGTGCCTTCAGTTATAAATAAACCTAGAACGGTGTCAATATATCTGAGACATTTCGTAAAAAATTTTTTTAACGTTTATTTATTTTTGAGACAGAGAAAGACAAATCATGAACGGGGAAGGGTCAGTGAGCGAGGGAGACACAGAATCTGAAACAGGCTCCAGGCTCTGAGCTGTCAGCACAGAGCCCGATGCAGGGCTCGAACTCACGGACCACGAGATCATGACCTGAGCCGAAGTCGGACGCTTAACCGACTGAGCCACCCCCGCGCCCCTCCGAGACATTTTGATAAATACTAACATTTAGTACTGTGATGCTCTAGAACTCCAAATTTTCTAAAAATAATTAAGTAAATTATGCCAGAATATGGAAACGTAAAATACAATTGGATCTCAAGTGGTGAAAATGTGTCAGATACTATACTTACAAGTCATGACCTTCAAAAAGGAAGTGAAAATTTTCTTTGGATTACCCAAGCCCTGCTAGGACTATTTCCTGAATAGTTCGGTGTTAGCGATGGTAGTACATATTAATTGCAGTATATTTAAATCAAAGTACCACGTGTTACATCACATTGCCCAGAATTATGCCACATTGTCATCTCAAAAACTCTCTATAAAGGGGTATGGACCCCATTAATTTCTTTGAGTCCATCAGAATTTCTCTCTGGAGAATAGTCTGAACTTTCCCCAAGCTACACACGTAATGAGTGGATACCTAAACAGATTTGCGACATCGTCAGAAGAACAATACTTATCAGGAATGCAGCCCATAGTGTTGGTTACAGCATCCATACAATGAAATAGAATTCACAGCCATTAATACGATACTCTTTCTTCTTAGCGATGCTGGTGATTGTTTATAGAAATAGAAATAACAGAATGTTACATAGTTAACTGACAAATTCAGATTATAAAATGGTCTGTGCTATGATCTGTTTTATTCTCATTTACTAAGCCAGATGATATATAGATAGATGGATAGTTAGTAAGATAGATGTTAGATGGATAGATGATAGATAGGTGATAGATGACAGATAGATAGATAGATGATAGATACATAATAGGAGAAGAAAGAAAAAAAAAGAAAGAAAGAAAGAAAGAAAGAAAGAAAGAAAGAAAGAAAGAAAGGAAGGAAGAAAGGAGGGAGGGAGGGAAAGAAGGAAGGAGGGAGGGAGGGAAGGAAGGAAGGAAGGGAAGAAGAATATATAGAAAATATGCCCACATATACACTGTAGCAGGGTTTGGTGATATATAAATACTAAACTGTTAGCAATGCTAAATAACCTTAGAATAAGATTGTCTTCGTGAAATACTTATTCTTATCCTGTTCCTCTTTTATTTTACACATTTGTACCTTTGGGAAAATATTTAAATTATTCAAAGCACTCAACTTAATAATTCCTACAATATAGCTATTGTCAGATAAGCATCTGAATTTTTTTTTAATTTTTTCAAGTGTGTATTTATTTTTGACAGAGAGAGAGAGAGAGAGAGAGAGAGAGAGCATGAGTCGTGGAGGGGCAGAGAGAGAGGGAGACACACAATCAGAAACAGGCTCCAGGCTCTGAGCTGTCAGCACAGATGCGGGGCTTGAACTCACAAGCTGTGAGATCATGACCTGAGCCAAAGTCAGATGCTCAACCGACTGAGCCACCCAGGTGCCCCTGAAACTTTAACAGCATAAGACTTCATAAGAGAAACGAAGTCTGAGGCCCAATGAACAATAATAAACGATTGATCACAGGTTATTTTTTAAATCTTATTTCCTGTTAGAAAATACAAAGCTCCCTATTTCCCACGTTTGATCATGCAGTGATTGAGTTTGATGGGCCTTCCTAAAGTTCCTGCTGAGTGTTTTAGAAAAGATTAGATGACAAATTCAGTGCAGTTGAATTGCAAAAAGATATGTACGTCACACTGAGGGTTTAAACTATTTATTTTCCTTTTCGGCTCACATCGGTTTTGATTGTTACTTTTAGATGGGATTAAAATTATAGCAGTTGAAAGTCCTATTGAAATAAATATAAAATACTATCCGTTATATGAATCTAAAAAGTTGCCTCAATTTCTACAGTGAGCTTACAAAGACCAACCATGAAACCCAAAAAATATACTAGAAAGAGGGAAGATAAACTTTAGATAATTTGCCTGCATCTATCATTTAAATGCTCATAACCCTATATATGCTGATACAACCATTCAAAGGAAGCTATGACCATAAAGAATTAGCAAAAGCAGGGCAAATCTAATTTAAAGGCATTATGAGTGAAGCATTAAGATTGCTTTAATCAGAATGACCATTGGCTTCTAGGAAGAGACTGAAACAATTCTTTTCTTTTCACCTGTGATGTTTATGTATACTTTTTTAGATTGAATTTGGATGGTGGCATCATGGGTACAATTATCAGCCTTTCGAGGTAGATACATAGAATAATAGAAAGAATGTAAACTGATGTCTTTCACACCATAGGTTATTTCTGTCAGCTAAACAATGATAACTTTGATTACAGAGTAGATCAGTCATTTGTTTATCCAGAGGAATGTTCCAAACTCCTCACGATCTCAAAGTAGATTGGGAATGTATTTTTTTTTTAAAGCAACAGAATATTTATTGGTCAACTCACATAAGATGAGAAATTTTTATTCACAGATGATATGGCCATAACAACAGCCAGCAAGGAGGGTTTCTCTCAACCAGGGGTCTCCACGTTGGTGTGCAGGTTCAAGGACATGTATTGTCACACAGGAAGAAAATATGAGACATTCTACTTAGGTACTTACAGAATGATGGAAGAATTACGATTTACCAGTGGATGATATTTGGCGGTAACCTATTACAAATGAGTCGCTAACATACAAATACTGTTCAGATTTTTATTTACTGACAGTGGAGGGCCATGTTGTTTTAGTTTGTGAAACACTGCAGGGACACAGAACCAAGTTCTGAGACC
Source organism: Felis catus (assembly GCF_018350175.1). Lineage (NCBI taxonomy): Eukaryota > Metazoa > Chordata > Mammalia > Carnivora > Felidae > Felis > Felis catus. Next base: position 74,649,663 of record NC_058368.1, read on the forward strand.
ACTTCTTTAAGTAATGGGAAGGGGCGTAAGGTTAATATTCCAGTGAGCCCCTTGCCTTAAACTTGCCTTCAGTAGTGGCTTTTAAGCTTCTTCATACACTGTAGCACGTCTCCCCGCTGTCATATCTACGAGCAGAACTTTGCTGCCGCAATGTTTCAGGATACACCGTAGAAAAAGCCCTTCTTCTGCACTCAAAAGATCTACAAAATCCTGTGGGTCAGCAAAAACACAGAAAAAAACCTCAAAACAACTCACAACAAGACCAAACGTAGGATGATGAACATTAAGTAATTCCATTAAATAATAAAGTAAGTTCTGCAAAGAACCCAGTACAGTGATGCTTGGTACATAGCATATACAATTGTTCTTTCCTTCTCCAATTTAACTTTTTTAAAAATGTTTATTTATTCTTGAGAGAGAGAGAGAGAGAGACAGAGCATGAGTGAGGGAGGGATAGAGAGAGGGACACAGAATCCGAGGCAGACTCCGGGCTCTGAGCTGTCAACAGAGTCCGGCGCGGGGCTTGAACTCACAGGCTGTGAGATCATGACCTGCGCCGAAGTCAGACGCTCAAACAACTAAGCCATCTTGTAATTATTTACACCAAAGTTAGCTTTAGTAAATTGATCATAATTCTTTTCACAGCAGAAATCACTTTCCTCTCCAATAATCAATTTGATGTCTTAAAACTTTCAAGTCAAGAACAGTTTCAATTTTTCTTAGGTATGTAATGAGCCTGAACACAATGTCTATGTGATCGGAATTGAAAGCAAACAAAAGCAGTGCCATGGTCCTATCTCCCGAAGTGCCAATTGCTAACTGCATGCTTCAGGAAGGCCTTAGATCCTTGCTTTAAAGATGCAGGCAACCACGGCCCACTTTAATACCATAATTCAACTAAATGTAGCAAAATAGCACCACTCTAGGAAGCCCTGGAAATGCAATGTTTAACAATACAACCCCCACCCCCCACCGCCCTTGCCTGGATGTTCCTTGTCAGGCTGAGATTTGAAGCTCAAAGTTTACCAACTGGTAGTAGAAGGAAACTTATTCATATTTGCTATGCCACTCATAGCACTGACACATAAAATTGTGTTTGTAACTTTCAGTGCTTTCTCATTAGTTTCTGTGGAAGTCCATCCTAATCATCAAAATTATATATTCGTGCTTTAGTTTCAAATAGGTCCCATGGCAAAGAGTTTAACTTACTGTGTACATGAAGCACTTAACTTTACCAAAATGGTATCCTACTTATGGAAATATGATAATATCTCTTTAAGTTTGTTCTTCGTTACATGACTAAAATTTTCTTCTCCCTCTTTCTTCTCTCCTCCCCTAGGTTTCTCGATATAGTTTATAGCCAGGAGCTTATCGTGAAGTGATAAAGAAGAAGGAAAGACCATAATGTCAATTCTAGACTAACAAAATATCCATCTGTTGTATCTACATATTAAGCTTTGTGCCATGTTTTTAAAGATAGTACGTGATTGCCTAAGGATTTATAACACCCATCATGTAATTAGTCAGTAAAATTTCAAAAATAGATCAAAACTCTCAAAATACTCAACCGTATATTGTCTGTATAATTTTTATGTTTGGAGAAGATTTGGAGTGGTTTGAATTTTAGTCCATTTACATCTGTAATCCTGATAAAATAGAACGTGTGTCTCCACTTTGCCATTAGGTCTTTGGTTCATCTGTTTCTCCATTGTTGTGTCCTCTTATATGAAATAGATATTTTCTAGTGTGCCATTATAATTCCATGGTCATTTTTTTTACTGGATTTTGGAGTTACTTTCTTAGTTACTGTCATGGAGGTATAGCACACCTTTTCATGTATAACAATCAAGTTTGGATTAAGAACAACTTGATTTCAATAGTGTATGAAAACTTTTCTCCAATATTACTCTGTGCCTTCACCCCTCATTTGAGCTGTTATTATCATACCAATTACATTTTATCATTGTGTGTCCATCAGCACAAATTTATAATTATGATTTTATGTGGTTGTCATTTAAATAAAGTAGGAGAAAAAAGTTATGAATAGAAAGTATATTCATATCATGTTTTATATTGACCTATGCGGTTACAATTATTAGTGTTTTTTATTTTCTTTTGTGTATTTGAATTACTGTCTAGTGTCCATTTCTTTAAGCCAGAAAGACTCCCTTTAATATCTCTCACATTTCTCAGTTGTATCTGGGAATGTTGTTATTTATTAATTTTTCATTTTTTTGAAGAATGGTTTTGCTGTGTATTCAATTTTTGTGACAGTATATTTCTTTCATTACTTTGAATATATAGCCCCATTAGCTGCTGGCCTTCATGGTTTCTGATGAGTCATCAGCTGTTAAGCTTGTTAAGGATCTCTTGTGTATGATGAGGACATTTTCTCTTGTTCTTTTCTTATCTTTTGACAGTTCAGTTATAATGTGTCTAGCTGTAAATCTCTGTGTTTATCCAGCATCCAGTTTGTTGAGCTTATAGGATGTATAGATTACTAATTCCCCTCAAATTTGGGTACTTGTTGACCAATATTTCTTCAAATACTCTTTCTGCCATTTTCTCTCCTTGCCTTCTTAGACTCCCATTGTGAGTATAATTGCAAATTGGCAGACATAAATTTTATTTCGTAGATTATCTGATGATGTCCACCCATCTCTGAAACTCTGTCCATTTGTATGTCATTCTTTTCACTTTCTGTTCCAACTCGATAACCTCAATGACCTATTTTCATTTATGGATAAAGTTTTAAGGTGAACTATTTTATTTTTTAATTATTTTTTAATGTTTCTTCATATTTGAGACAGAGGGAGATAGAGCATGAGTAGGGGAGGAGCAGACACACACACACACACACACACACACACACACACACACAGAATCTGAAACAGGTTCCAGGCTCTGAGCTGTCAGGACAGAGCCCGATGCGGCGCTTGAACCCATGAACCGTGAGATCATGACCTGAGCCAAAATCGGACCCTTAACCAATTTAGCCACCCAGGCGCCCCATTTATGGATTAATTTTATACTGGCTCAAGTCTGCTATGGATCCCCTCTACTATATTTTTCTTTATAGTTACGGTGCCTTTCAACTCCATAATTTCTATGGTTCTTTTTCATAATTTCTATGTCTTTATTGTATTCCCTATTGAGTGAGACAAACTTCTCATTTGTCTTCCCTTTCTTGGGAGATTATTTCCTTAGGCTCTTTGGACGTATTTAAAATAGCTGGTTTAAAGTCTTTGTCTGGTACATCCAATATTCGGGCTACCACAGGGAGAGTTTTATTAATTGTTTTTATTCCAGCACAGGTGTATACTTTCTTATACTTTCTTTGCAAGCTTCATAATTTTGTTGTTGTTGTTGTTGTTAAAGTTGGATGCTTCAAATAATATAATGTGACATCTCTGAAAATCAGATCTTTCTCACTCGCAGTGTTTATTGTTGGTGGTAACGGTGTTTGTTTAGTGACTTTTCTTTTTATAGTAATTTTTTTTCAACGTTTATTTATTTTTGGGACAGAGAGAGACAGAGCATGAATGGGGGAGGGGCAGAGAGAGAGGGAGACACAGAATCGGAAACAGGCTCCAGGCTCTGAGCCATCAGCCCAGAGCCTGACGCGGGGCTCGAACTCACAGACCGCGAGATCGTGACCTGGCTGAAGTCGGACGCTTAACTGACTGCGCCACCCAGGCGCCCCAGTTTAGTGACTTTTCTGAACTAACCACAAAGCGTGTGTTTTTTATCATGTATGCCTGCGAAGCCTCTGGTCGACTTAGTGGTCAGCTAATTACTGGTCACATATCTCTTTACACGCGTGAAACCATTTCTCTGCCAATTTTCCCAGTGCTCTCTTTGGACATCAAGACTCAGCCAGACAGTTCACAACTCTGCTTCAGGTCTTGCTTCCATTGTACCTCCAGACCAGCCAATCATGAAAGATCAACACCTTTTCAAGTCTTCCTGACATGTGTACAGCTTGTAGTCTTCTAGATTCTCAGTCATATGTCAGTTTTTCAAAGCCCTTAGGGGCATCTCATTCTTCACTTCTGCTTCTTAAACTTTGTATTAGCCTGTTGCTTTCCTCAACTTTTATCTATTATCTCAGGCAGCTGGAAATTAAACAATTGCCTCTAATTGTTTTTGACAAATATCCAGAGAGAAAAGGCTTTTGTCCCGGGTGACCTCGGAGTCAGGTCAGATAAAAGCATTCTTTCAAGTGGAGCCTTCAGGGAACCTCCAGACAGGTTAAATAACAACACTTTCCTTGAAATGAAGTTTTGAAGGAGTTCCACCTTTAGTCTGTCCCCACTTCTGGTGATAGGCAGCTTACTTTGACCGTGATTGTGTTTGGTGGCTTTGAAGTCTACTGCAGGGCTGAAAAGGGAAGAGTGGACATAGCATAAGTAAAAATGCCACAAGGCTCACTGTTCCTACTAAAATCCAGTCATTTTACTTTAATGCATATTCCTGAGATGGCTGCACGCATTTCATTACTATCCTGAATTCTACAATGTTGATTCCGACCGTTTTTGTCAGTTTCCTTATTGCTCTTATATTGGAGACAGTGTTTGGAGTTCCTTACTCCATCATTTTCACTGATATCAATTTAAACTATATTTTCAATTTAAACTATATTTAGTTCACCCATGCCCAAATCAATTTTTTTTGAAAGTTAAAGACATGACGCTCATTCAAATACAAACACGTATTAAGCTTTTCTTAGCCTATTAGTAAGGTCATAACTAGGATGGTGATTCTGGCTCAAAGACACCTTAAGAGACTGAGTATCAATATTCAAACGGTCAACGGAATACAAAAACGTATTTGCTAATAGATCAAAAACCGGTTAAAGCCTTGTAGGGCAATAAGACTGCAACTTTTGTTGTCATTCTCTCTACAGGACAGAAATCAATTACCTCTCTGTTGGAGAAAAAATATACAAGCTGATGCATAACTGTACAGAGGCTGTGTCTTAATCAAGTGTGCATAATAAGCCAAACTGAGATTCATCAGCTAGAAAATTAAATAATCCTCTTGAAGACCTGTTACACAATGCTCCCACCTAGCAGTTAAAGAGTATGCAATCCCCATTTTGCCTGATTTATTAATTTTGGAAACTTAAATATTTTTTTAGCACTTGATCTATTGGCTATTTGTTGCTTCAAAGTAAATCACTTTACATTTACAAAATAAATCAGGGTCTTTTTTTTATTTAATTAAAAAAATTTTTTAATGTTTATTTATTTTTGAGACAGAGAGAGACAGAGCATGAATGGGGGAGGGGCAGAGAGAGAGGGAGACACAGAATCGGAAGCAGGCTCCAGGCTCTGAGCCATCAGCCCAGAGCCCAACGTGGGGCTCGAACTCACGAACCGTGAGATCGTGACCTGGCTGAAGTCGGACGCTCAACCGACTGAGCCACCCAGGCGCCCCAAAATGAATCAGGGTCTTAAAAACAACTGCCAGTTATCATACCTATCAGTTTGCCATTTGGGCAGGCTTTGGTGTCATTTCATAGATCATCAGCTGGGAAAACTCCCCTAAAGGGTGGAGGACCCATTTCCGAGACAGTCCATTTCTCGCATGTCTGTCAATGTTTGCCCGCCTGTTTTCCAGGAGATCGGCTGAAGATGAAGGCTGAGACTTTGGTTCTTCTCCAAGGGGGTTTCCTTGTTAATCCTGAACTTCACAATGGATAAGAGAAATTCCATTTTTTTTGCTCTAATTTTATTACTTGGTTCTTATTCTACCAGTTGCAGTAATCACAAAGACTCACCAGATTCCAGGGGACGAGACAGAGATTCTACCCCTCGATACAGGAGTGGCAAGACTCTGGAGGTGAAAGTGTGATGACAAATGATGAGGAGGACAGTTTTGAAAAATACACTCTTCCACAACCCACTTGGATTTGGTGGGTTTTGTTTTGTTGTTTGCATAGGTGCCACTAGGTGACAGGTATGAGATTTCTGAACAGGTGACAAAGACTAAGTCAGCCTTACGAATAGAAAGGTGTAAAGAAGTTGATCCAATTATTTCAAGAAAGTTAGAAGTCTAAGTAACCTAAAAATCTCCCTTAAATAAGTAGTGATTTTCATATTTTTGGCTTTAAGGTGATACAAGTGAAATAGGGTGCGAAAATTAGATCTTAACATTTTTAGTTATAAATACAGTATTAGGGCCATCTCTTTATAATTTCATAAAAAAAGAAAAGCTTAGTGATGTGGGCGTTTAAAAAGCACATGGGGAGATTGCTCCAAGGGTCATACTTTTTAAAACAATGACTACATCTCTAACAAGTCAAATTACTTGAAAAGTGAAAATTGCAGTGGATCAACTCACTGGTTTTTGTTTTGATTCATTAACTTATTGAAATGCTTCTCTTTGTTCCTTACTTAGTCCCAGGTGTCATGATGTAGTCTGGTATCACAGTGACCCAAACCAAGGTCTTGAGAATGTGTTTGTGTATGCGGGGGGACAGTGCGTACATGAGCATCGATGTACTAATTCCCAGGACTTTGGATCCCACCTTTGATAACTGCAAGCACTCTGTAGCCATGACTCTTGTGTGTTTCACATGATCTTCTCTGGAGTTCCTGGGAATATTTCCATGTGTTTCCCAAAATTTGCACGCAGTTTCATTTGCTCTGGTGGCTGCATCGAGGCACCTTATTCTGTCTCTGTTAAGAATTATGAATTCTTAGATTCATAATTACCCTCAGATTACCCAGATTCATGGAACACAACAGCAATGTATCCAAGGTGGAGGAAGGAAGCGTATCTCAACGCATAGTTGCATCTCACTTGTCCCTACAGTCCCACTGTAATAGATTCTGAAAAGCTTTTATGATTAAAGTTACCATTAAAACAATTTCTTAGCTTCTGATTCTAACGCCCCTGTGGTTAGTTTTATGTGTCACCTGGACTTCGCCATGAGATGCCCAGAGTAAACATTATTTCTAGTTGTGCTTGTGAAGGCACTTGGATTGGTAGACTCAGTAGATTACCCTCCCCACTGTGGGTGGGCATCATCTAATCCATTGAGGACCTGAATCGAACTAAAGGCAGAGGAAGGAGGATTTTAGTCTTTCTGGTTTCCTACTCGCTTGCTTGAATTATGACATCTCATCTCATTGTCTTTGGTCCTAGGATTAGGATGTAAACTACTGACTTCCCTGGTTCTCATGCCTTTGGACTTGGATGGAATTACACACCACCGGCTTCCCTGGGTCTCTTCCTTGCAGACAGCTGTTCATGAAACTTCTCAGCCTCCAAAACTGTGTGTGCCAATTCTCTGGCAAACCCTAACACAAGCACTCTCACTATAGAGCTCTCTCAAAAGTACTCTACGATGGTGGGCAGTCAGAAGCCATTCTATCATTTCCTCGTTTTCTCTCCGTCTCTGCCTCTCTGTCTCTCTCTGCCCTCCTGCACTCTCCACTCTTGTGCACTCGTGCATCTCTCTCTGTCTCCTCCCTTCAATCCTGAAAACACCCTTAAACGCTTTTGAACAACTCATGACAACATGTGTCAGAGAGATGCAGCCCACCAGTTTCACACACATTCAAACAGAATCTTGGTTGGAGCTCAGCTGGGACACTGCTACATTGACAGGAAGTAGAGGGAAGCCTGAAATTAAAGAATCATTCTTTTGAATCAAAGATGCTTGTTGAGGGCTGTTTGAATCTATCAAATGACAAATTAGGAAAACGTAATGACAAGTGATCTTTAACGTATCAGAAGAACATGAGTCATTTTAAAAGTCAGAATGAAATTCAAAGATGCCGAACGAATTATCCCTCTGTGTCTACTGGAGAATTAATCCCTCAGAGGCTCCTCTCTGATCAAAGGAAGACACATTGCATTTATCTCTCACATAGTGAACAATGTGTATGTTCTTCCAAATGCGCAATTCCCTTTTGATTTGTTTCTTAAAATTCATAGAACTTTTTATAATAATGGGACTCAGGAAAGGAAAGTCTATCTATGGAACAGAGTACAGATCAGAAGAGACAGCAGATTCCAGAATTATCAGTTGTGCCCCCCAAATGCAGGTGAGATACTTAGAATCCTCTCATTGAAAACAAAATTCTGACCATAAACGGAAGGACATGGGAGAATTTTGAGTGAAAATACAGTCAGTTTTGTATTGTAGTATGTGTTCTAAAATGGACCACTTCAAGGACCTAGCATACAACAGGACGCTCACCTGGTTATTCGTGTGGTTACTGGCCTGTCACTTTCTCAGAGAGACCTTGACTCACTCTAGAAACTAAATTAGATGTTCTCCTTATATCCTGCTTCAAGCTGTCATTTTTTTAAAAATAAAATTATAGCTCCGGTGAAAATCAGAAATTATAGATTTGCCTATGCCCGGATTTCGTTATTTTTGTCTCCTTCACTGAGCTGTAACAGGAGTCATACTTATGTTGCACGTTCATCACGGTGTTTCCTAAGCGCTTCAAAATACATGGAAATGGAGCAAACGATACCATCGACACATATCGCGGTATTATTAACGATTCAGGGTTAAACTTCAGAAATCTTACTTGCTGAGAGACCCTCATCCAGGAGTTCTCTTGCTCTTCTCCATCTTTCTGCCGGTGCCAAAGTGCAAAGCCCTGACCACCCTTTGCCCTCGCCGTATCTCAGGACCGTGTTCACGGCAAAGCCAGCTTAAATCAAACGACATCTTCAAGGTGACAAACACGGGCAACAATTAGAAGGAGATAAAAACACATGCTTTTGCCCATTAGGACATGGTCAACAATAGAGCAAAGCAGACGATCACGGCTACAACTTAGGGAAATGTGTTCATTTCTCTTTCTTTTCATTTTCCTCCTGTAAAATTGGGGAAAATAATATTTAATGAGTTAACTTCTTAAAAACCCCTAGTCCCCTGCCTGGCTCCTGCTATATGTATTTGTTAAAATAGAAAGTATAGGATGTCAGACTTCAGCGATAGAAATATTCCTGTATCCTGACGGTGACGGTGGCCACACAAATCTACATGTGTGACAAAACTGCATTTAGAGAAGTGTTCACACACACGCAAGAGTATCTGTTTCATTAGTCAAGTCTGAATCCGGTGAGTAGACTATATCAATGTCAAAATCCTGATTCTCGCCTCCTACCATAATTGTGCAAGATGTCCCAACTGGGGGGGAAATACATGTAGGGCACAGTGGAATTTCTCTGTATTCTTTTATAAAGGGCCCACAAATCAACCATTATCTCAAAATAAAAGTTTGACAAAATATATGTGGAATGTTGATCATGTGGGAGGCAATGCTTGTACAATGACAGGCTATGTAGGAAATTTGGACTTTCTGCTCAATTTTGCTGTAAACCCTAAAACTACTCTAAAAATAAAGTCATAACGAAATTAACAAATAAATAACCAGTGCAACTTTTTGGAGGGGGTGCAAATAATTCACATATTTTGAACACATTTTTTTTTTCTGATTAGCTTCCTGATGGCTTTTTCGTTGGATCCAATCTAGAATGTATGCTCCGTAATTCAGTGTTTCTATTCTTTAGAATAAGAGGAATTTGATGACATTTGAAGATCCATGAGTGTGTAAGAGCTTACTGGATTTTGTGATTTTCCACATCTTTTAGAGTTGCCTTTTAAATACCGCATTCAGTGGAAGCTTTTGGTGGCCATTTCTTAGAGAGGCAACTGCTTCAAATCTCACCAAACGTGTCAGCTTATTTTTGGAAACATCAATTTCCTTTCTGTTCACATGTACATCTTATCAGATTATTACATTTTATTAAATTACACAATTACGGCGGCAACCGGCTTAGCCTTAAACATTTGGAAAGCACGGGTGGAAAATTCAAGTAGTGGGAGAACGTGTCCAAAAGGGGGGTCACTTCCCGTAAAGACTGGAGTGCCAGGGTTTCCCAAGGCACAACATGGCGGGGGGGGGGGCACGGGAAGGGCAGTTAATCCCGCCAGTGCACTAGGGGGTTACAAAGCCACTTGAGTCTGCCAACTACAGTCCGATCAACTCAGTGCTTAATAGCCACCACTCTGCCTGCTCAGATAGTTTTCTGATCTCTTCTGGTCTCTGCAATGTTTCTCTGCTTCTGTCTTAGTAGATATTGTGTAAGCCTGAAAGACATAAAGACATAAAGGAAACAGAAATTTGTATATGGGAGGAAAAAGGAAAACTTAGAAGGATTAGCAACGTTTCAGTAACCTCATCCATGTCTTCCAACCGTGATGGTTAACATCCTTATGATTTACTAGGCACTAGATAAAGTTCTAATCACTTATTGATTTTAACTCACTAATCCTCAGAGCTACCTTGCGAAAGAGGTATATATTGCCATCACCCCATTTTATTTGAAAATTTTTTTTTCAACGTTTTTTATTAATTTTTTGGGACAGATAGAGACAGAGCATGAACGGGGGAGGGGCAGAGAGAGAGGGAGACACAGAATCAGAAACAGGCTCCAGGCTCTGAGCCATCAGCCCAGAGCCTGACGCGGGGCTCGAACTCATGGACCGCGAGATCGTGACCTGGCTGAAGTCGGACGCTTAACCGACTGCGCCACCAGGCGCCCTGCCATCACCCCCATTTTATAAAGGAGGAAAGAAATAGAAAGACTAAGCAACTTGCTCGAGGTTATACATCTAACACATAACATGACAAAGTTTTGAGCACAGGTAAATTGGCGAGTCAGTGTAGTTAATTCCCCTGCTGCAGTGCGTTTTGCCACATTTTATTCTCTAAATACAAATGCGGAATGGCTCTCTGGGGCATTGTTAACTGAGGCGTTACTAAACCAATGTCAGTTCAATATCATTCGTGTTTCCATTTTGTTAGAATTTTGCGGGGAGAGACAAGAAGTGAGGGGTGAGAGAAAGAAAGAAAGAAAGAAAGAAAGAAAGAAAGAAAGAAGAAAGAAAGAAGGAAAGAAAGAAAGAAAGAAAGAAAGAAGAAAGAAAGAAGGAAAGAAAGAAAGATGTAAAGCAGGCTCCACATTCAGCATGGAGCCTGACATGAGGCTCGATCTCACATCCATGAGATTGTAACCTGAGCCAAAATCGAGTCAGATGTTCAACCGAATGAGCCACCCAGGAGCCCCATAGAATTTGTAATGTACTTGATATCTAACTTCAAAATCAAAATTAGTACCTTTTTGTGCCTTTTAACATTTCTGTTAAAATTCTGAGCTATATATTACATAGTCAGGCACAGATTTATGAATGCATATGTTCATTAGCTGTGATTTACAAAAAGTTGGATATAAGTGGAACATGAAATAAGAAATTACATAAATGGTGAAGGGCTTACATGAATGTTATGTCACCATTAGGAATAAAATTAAAGAACAGTATCTGAACACATGAGAAAGTGGTTTCTACATGCAGAAGGAGCTTTGATGTATAACCAGCGGAGGGAAAAGACCAGAAAGAACCACACTAATATGTTGCCAGTATTTCTAGGTGGTGGAAAATGTTTGTAATTCTCTTTCATCGTTTCAAATGCGTTTTCCTATAGTGAGATAATATTAACTAATTAAAATGCTACCGCTGCAGAACATTTACAAGCATCTGACATTTTAAAAAGAAAGAAAACTGGGCTATTATAATTCTAACAATAGACATTACCTGAGTCTGGGGGAAGGCAGGAAGCCTGTGACTTTTGCTGTAGAACCAAGGGTTTAGAAGGTCCAATTCATGTGCTCTCTTTTCTGATTGGAATTCTAAGGAGGGGTGCTTGAAAGGTAATATTCCATTTCCAGGCGAAACAACCAAATATAGAAATGGAGTGGAAAGAGTTAAAGGAGGCTGGTTAAAGAGTTAAAGGAGGCTGGTTAACGAGTTAAAGTCAGGCTGGTCCCGGACTCCATCTCTGGAAAGTTAGAGTTCCTGTTTCACTTTCTCTTGGAAATGTCAAGTCTGGAAACACTAATAATTACAAAGCATTGTGTAAGATTCCTTCTGATTTCACTTAAGAATTGGTATTTTTGACTTTTGATTTTTTTTATGTTTTTATTTTATTTTAGAGAGAGAGAGAGAGAGAGAGCAGGGAAGGGGCAGAGAGAGGGGGAGACCCAGGATCTGAAGCAGGCTCCAGGCTCTGAGCTGTGGGCACCGAGCCTGAGGCGGGGCTCGAACTCAGGGATGGTGAGATCATAGCCTGAGCCAAAGTCGGATCCTTCACCGACTAAGCCACCCAGGCGCCCCTACTTTTGATATTATTTTATCTCAAACTGGATAACTGGCTCAAAAATAATTTTCAAAGCATGGCGAGGTTTCATGTTCCTACAAAATAAACACATATGATATATTGGTTTTGGTGCCTTGATACATTTCGGTGTTTAGTTTTCTCTCCTGTTCACAAAGGAACTGAGGGCCTTGTTAGTAACCCGTTGTGCCAATACTTATGCTTTGTGAGAGGATATCAGAGGGCTTCTCCAAAACTTTGGATTCAAATTAGTGCCATGGCCTTTCCCCTCACTGGAAAAACATTTTGGATGTTTAATAAATCCTTTGGCATTTTGGTGTCCGTCTTAAAGTACCGAGAGAATAAGGTCATAATACAGATGGAAATAAAGAAAGCAGCAACACGGCTCATGGAAAAAGTGTTGCTGGACTGTAAAATGTATGGTCTTATGAGAGCATATGTCCATTGACAACCACAGGGACGTGGCAGAAATGGTTCCATAGTAGGCACCTTATGTAAAATCAAGGCTTCCGGGTGGCTCAGTCGGTTAAGCATCCAACTCTTGATTTCAGCTCAGGTCATGATCTCATGGTGGAGAGATCAAGCGCCCGGTTTGGCTTCTTACTTGACTTGGAGGCTGCTTAAGATTCTTTCTCTCCCTCTGCCCCACCCTCACTTGTGTGTGTGTGTGTGTGTGTGTGTGTGTGTGTGTGTGTGTGTGTGTGTTTTCTGTCCCTAAAAGACAAACCGACAAATACATACACACACACATACATACATACAATCAAGGAATTTTTATCCATATACACACATGGATGTTTTCTCCATAATTACAAAGGTTAACACCTCTTTCTAAACTGGAGCTTATACCAAATTGAACTTGCGAATTGCACTTCCTTTCACTCTGGAGTCTACCCTGGTTATGCCAACAGGAACAAAATCGTTGTGTATTTTAAGACAAAAATTAAAGCCCAACACTGTATGTCTTTCTGTGTTTATTTTTTGGCCTATTTTTCAAAACAATAGAGTCTAATGATTTTTATTTTATATCAGTGCTTTTTATTTTGTACCACTCATTCTAAGCAGATCATTACGCTTTTTTAAAAAATAACTCTTGTATAGAGCAGATAGCACTATGACACGCGTACATAATTTGATAAGCTGGTTTTGGTCACAAAAAATAACTGACTTTAGTTTCAGTAAGAGTATTTTGCTATATTTATATTGAAATGATGCTGTTTGAAGGGCATTCTGAGAAAGGAGATTCATCAATTAATTGCTAGAACTTTGTAGCTATTTCAAAGACACCATACCCAAGATGAAATATCATAATGTAGAATTGTGAAAAATAATTAATGGGAAGTCAGGTGTCTCGCCTACTTTGTAAACTCTTCATTTGTCTGTGAGTATTTGTTCCTTAAACGTAAGGTAGATGAGAAACATTCTTATGTTTTCTCTTTCATCTCTTATTATTTATCTCCTTCCAAAATATTCACTGAAAACATACTGCTCTGCATTATATGCTACACTTAAAGGAATAAACTTAATAGATTTTGAGTTATTATGATGTGCTATCTACACAAGTTTTTTTTGAGTCTAGGCCAGTGCGGAAAGATGCTATTTTAACCATCGTTCTTCACATCTCCATTGGTTTAATGTATATTTCTAAGTTAATACCATTATTACAATAATGAATATGTAGTTTCTGCAAAAGGATGTTATTTTAGTGAAACATACATAGCATACTTGACCCTAGAGAAGGAGTAGGTGGTAATGAGGTGTAATCTGTGCCTGACCAGACTACTTATTTCTATATTCGTTGATGGCAATTTTTAGTACTTTGAGCTTTTGGATGGAAGGGATTTAATTTCAAATCAAGGGAACTTCTCACACCCTTGAAATATTGGCTCATGAAGAAGTTTGTCAGTAGCAATTGTCCAAATTATGCACTGTCACTAATTAGCACTTTGTTCATGTAGTGAGGCTCTGAGAAAAATCTTACATTTGCTCCTGCACTTTTCCTGGAGTGGTCTAATACATGTTCTTTAAACAAGGGTATATTCAATAGAACATGCTTTGTTGCCTTGAAAAATGGACTATCGGCTCTTTGAGAAGATTCAGGGATCCTGTGGGGAGACTCAAGGAAAATCCAACAACCATTCATTCCTCAAGGTATAACAAGTGTTAGGTGGAACCATATGGCGTTGCCATTTTTGAAGGTCAAATGGTTAAACATAGACAATTTCTTACAGTTCAAGTTATTGGTTTTTGATGTAACAAACCAACTCTTTTTCTGATTTGACAAAATTACTTTTCTGCCAGCCCTGAGACTCAAGGTACATTTTGTTTTGTACATAAACAGTTCTTTGAGAAAGTAAAAATAATTTCAAAGCAATAGTCAATACAACATCATAAAAATGCGTATTGACTAATGAAACAAAATAAAAGGGGCAGCAATTTGCGATTCATAAAAATTCTTTTTTAAGTTAAATAAAGGGAATTTCTTTCGTATTTTAGATTTTCTCTCTTTAACTATAAACACATTAATCCACAATAAATTCAACTAACAGAATTTTTATTAATAAAGAGCCCTTTTTAGGGGCGCCTGGGTGGCTCAGTCGGTTAAGCGTCCGACTTCAGCCAGGTCACGATCTCGCGGTCCGTGAGTTCGAGCCCCGCGTCGGGCTCTGGGCTGATGGCTCAGAGCCTGGAGCCTGCTTCTGATTCTGTGTCTCCCTCTCTCTCTGCCCCTCCCCCATTCGTGCTCTGTCTCTCTCAGTCTCAAAAATAAATAAACATTAAAAAAAATTAAAAAAAAAAGAAAGAGCCCTTTTTAAAATGATTTTGTAAGTCATTAAATCATTAGTGACTTTTAAAATGATCTGAGAGACAACTTTTGGAGATTATGTTTATGACATAGATTGTAGTGATGATTTCATGGACGAATACTTATTTCCAAATCCGTTGTGCCATAATAAATATATACACATTTTTGCATGTCAATCATACTTCAATAAAATGGTTTAAAAAAATAACCCATGGGGCAAAGAATAAGCCAAAATGAAATTAGAAGATATTTTGAAGTGA
Organism: Felis catus; assembly: GCF_018350175.1. Lineage (NCBI taxonomy): Eukaryota > Metazoa > Chordata > Mammalia > Carnivora > Felidae > Felis > Felis catus. The sequence continues at coordinate 74,664,938 of NC_058368.1, forward strand.
ATGGAAATAGAGTCACAACATAGTAAATTTAAAAGATGCAGCTAAAGCAGTACCTAGAAATTTAAAGCACCATCACTAATATTAGAAATGAAAACAGATCTTACATCAATGACTTCAAATTCTCCCTTAAGAAACTAGATCCCTTTTTTGCATGTTTATTTATTTGGAGAGAGAAACAGGGAGAGCTAGGGAGAGGCAGAGAGAGAGGGAGAGAATTCCAAGCGGCCTCCGCACTGTCAGTGCTAAAAGAGTGGAACTCTTGACCAACTGAGCCGCCCAGGCATGCCTCCCTTAATAAATAAGAAAAAGAGAAGCAAACCAAATCAAAAGTAACTGGAAAAATAATAAGGATTGGAACTGGAATCGCTCAAATAGAAAACTGAAAAACAATAAATTTGGTTCTTTGAGAATATTAATTAATACACTGATCTAGAAACGGTCATAATTTCTACAGCTTAGATGAACTGGTCCATATTCATGAAGGACGCAAACTATCAAATCTCCAAAAGCATATATGATAGTTTCAGTAGCATTGAAAAAAATTTCTCAAAATTTAACATCCATTACTAATAAAAACACTACACAAACTAGAAATTAAAGTCAATTAGTTTCCTTGTCCCATAAATGGCATCCGAAAAATCTCTATACCTAAAATCATACACAAGAATGAAAAACTAAATGCTTTCTATGTAAGATCAGGAACAAACTGAAAACATCCACTTCTCCATATCTTCCAGCATTGTATTGGGAGTCTAGTTAGTGAAATAAGGCACAAAAATGAAATAAAAGCTATCCAGATTGGAAATGAAGAAATAAAACTCTCTCTATTCACAGAATATGATCATCTGTGTAGGAAATCTGATGAAATCTACACAACCCTTCCAGAACCAAAAGGTGATTTCAGCAAGATTAGAAGGTATAAGATCAATATGCGAAAAACCTAATTGCATTTCTATATATAAGCAATAAGCGATCAAATATGTAAATTAAAAGTAGAATTTAAAATACCGTCAAATTATATAATATTTAGGGACCACCCTGACGACAGATGGACGAGTGATCTACCTTGAAATCTAAACAACATTGAGAATAGAAATTAAAGTTGTAAATAAATGTAGAAATATATTGTGCTAACAGATCAAGAAAGAATATTGTTAATTTTGCCCCCAATTATCTATAGCTTCAGTGTCATCCCAATCAAAATTCTAGACACATTTTGGGAAAACTAGCAAGCTTCTTCTAAAATGCAGGTTAAAATGTAACTAACCGTGTGTGGTCAAAGCATTTGATTATGAAGAGTGAAATTTGAGCATTGGTGAGGCCTGACTTCAGGACTACTATAAGCTACAATAATAACTAGCATTAGATATTAGTGTCAAGAAAGACAAATAAGTAATATAAAATTTGATTTTGGGCAAATACAAAAGAGCAATATAGTGGATAATCTTTTTCAAAACACAAAGAACGTAAAATTGCATCCAAGCCATGTACAGGTACAAGGACAGGTACAGGGACAGGCACAGGGACACACATCATCTCAAGAAAATTCAAAGAATTAAATATAAAGCCTAAAACTTCAACATTTCTATAGGAAGAAAATCTCTAGGACTTTTAGTTAGGCAAAAATTTCTTAGCTGTTATACTAAAAAAAGCACGATCCATAAGAGAGCGTATTGATAAACTGAACTGCATTAAATTTAAGGATTTCTACATTGAAGAGTATAAAAAGACAATGTGTAGACTGGGAGAACTTTTGCAAAAAAAAAAAAATGTCTAGTAAAGGGCTTTTCCTCTCCAGGAATATGCAAGGAATTCTCCAAAATACAATACAAAGAAAGCAAATAATTCAATAAAAATAAATGGTAAGAGATTCAAACACTTCCTCAAAATATCTGGATGACGTATTAGCAAATGTAAAGAATGTTCTGGAGTGATGGAAATTTTCTGTGTTTATATATACACATTTGAGGAGCTATAATAAAAAGTGAATGTGGGATGTGGACTATAAGTGACTACGTAATCAAACAGGAATGGGAGAATGTTGACGGTTGTCTAATGGTGACAGATCAATGGAGGTCTAGGTATACTATTCTGTTTACTTGGTATATTTGGAAAGCTTTTGTGTTTAATAAAGGAAAACGAACAAATAAACCAAAAAACAGAATTGAGTATGCCTTCCCCTGGTCTATAGCACTGGACCACATACTTCTTGACGATTTTTGACAAGGGCCTACACTCTTAGATTGTAAACCACTGCTTTTAAAAAAATCTTGGCTTAATTTTTCTCTCTCTAGCAAGAAAGTATAATAATTACATGTATTTGATATTTAATTAAATTGTACATACTTTAATCACATCCTCATAATTAAATATATTTTCTATTATTTTAAACAAACGCAGATCTCTCCATCTATCTAGATACTTTACTATGCTCTCTCTTTGCAAATAAATTTGAGGCAGTTAGAAAATCTATTCTTCCTCTCTTTATCCCAATCCAATTCCCAAGAGTAAAATTTTGCTGAACTGGTTTATTAGTTTTGGACTCTACTGAGGTTTTCCTTGCAGAATGTTTCTTTAAAAAAAATCCTACTTAGTACTTGTCTAACAAATTCCATTCATTCTATTTATTATTCATTTTATATTAATGTATATTATAGAAATATTATCTATACAGAAATATTATACAGGATATAAATACAGTTTTATCTCTATTTTATTGCAAATGAACTTAACTAATTACAATCAACAAAAACACTCCATATATTTGCTTTATTCGTGTGTGGTTCATAATTTGAAATTCTACCTCTCTAGAAACATTCCCCTCAGATCACCAACCCTTAATATTTATAATCTATTTATTATACCACACGTATAAATGTTTCCTAATTTAGTAATTTAATTGTATATTGCTATTTCAAAAATGTTAATTGGATGCTTTTAAAAGACATTCTATATTGTAACCCAAAATGGAAAAGAAAATATTTTTTTCAGAAATTATATCGGTGAAAAAAAAAGTGTGACTTTTACTGTGAAAATTCTATCCATAGTCTGAGTTTCTTCATTGTCTTAGACTATCACAAGAAAAATTATTGATTGGCAACAAAACAAACTAGGCAAATGATCTTGGTTATTATTTAAGGCGGTAGACAGCACACAGCTCCTCCAACTCTCCGAAGTTTAAGTTCATCAGATGTTTAATGAGTTATGAAAGAAATCATTAAGTGAGAAGAAAGGAAGTATTGAGGATTATAGTACAGAGTTTTTGGAGTTAAGAAATATATAGGGGTGTGTGTGTGTGTGTGTGTGTGTGTGTGTGTGTGTGTATCGATCATGCTTTACTTTGTGAAGCAGATACTCAGTGACCATTTATCCTTGTAGTATGCTCTTGTATGAAGACAAAATAAAGACTTTACTTGGCACACTTCTTGCTTTATATAAATCATGTCACAATTAAATATGTTTTGAGATCCTTTGTTGGAAAGATTCTATATGAAAATAAATGGGTTTTATTTGCAACTTCAAAAGCAATTTTCACTAATGAGACTCTTTAAATTCATATCTGTGCCTACTTACTGCACTTGGGAACTTTAAAATTGCATTTATAGACAGTGCAAGTATATAAAAATAGAAGTCAATAGGAAAGAACATTAATTAAATTTCCCAATAGTGTAGATACATTTTATTCATATTTGTGTACATCGTTTTAGTCTTTGGAAAATGTAATGTTTATAATTTTCTGTGGAGAGGGTGAAGGAAAATCTATATTATAAAATAATACAGAAAATACTATTTCTTTTCATATTATAATAAACCATTTAACACGAAAAAGTTCTAATGTCGTTATGACAACCAATTGTCCAAAATTGTAACATATATTTATTTCCATGTTTGATTTTATCTTCGCTAAGGCAACATTAGGATGATAATTTATTTTTTAATGTATCTCTCCTTTCCCAGTTCATTTCTTGTACCACATGTGCCCCTAAGAAGGAGAAAATACCTTGGTGTCTATAATTGACTGTTGCAGGAATTTGGGAATTGTAGACAGCATCTACTACGGAGCTAAAAATCAGCAGACCAAGGCCCTCCTGACTGCCACAACTCAGCTGTACAATCACAAAAGAAGTTAAACTCTCAGGGGCCTCACATATCTCTTGTATAAAATGGCACATTTGGAAAAAATGATCCTTAAGGTCATTGCCAGATCTAATACACTCTGATTAAATCCCAGTCTGAGGGTAACAAAAACACATGTGGAGGCAACAAGGCTAAAGGGACTTTGCAAGCTACACACATCTCACCAGGGCTCCTAGAACAAGAACAAGAATAATAATACTCATGTCTTGTTTCAGTGTTGCTCAAACATTGTTTCTCCTTTGGGTCACTTGAAAGGTGCAAAATGCCCTCCTTAGCAATCTTAGGTGACACGAGAAAGATTGTTTCCCACTCTCTCAAGTATTTCATTGTCTCTTTTCTTCCCAAATTCAAAAAAAAAAAAAAAAAAAAGAAATCCAACAACCATTTTCCCATCTCTCACTCACAACTGATAACCTTGCTTCTGAATTCACTGGGATACCGACAGCAATCTTCTAGGAACTCTGTTAATATTTTACCCTTCAAACTCCAAACCTTCCTCACTCTTTGCCCATATAGGTCGTTGTGCCCACAAAGGTACAATGGAAACTACATCTCCTTTGGAAAAAATTCCATCTTTCCACTTCCACTAGAGATCTTTTCTTATCTGATTTGCTTACAGCTCTTTCAGTTTTTGCCTTAGTATTCTACTGGGTGTGATTTAAAACACTTACCAAATAATTACGACACAATCACACGTCATAAGAGTGGACACCAAACACTAAATATCAGACCTACTCCTTCGTATAATCAATTCCTCTCTCTCATTCCACATTTTCTATCTGCAAACTCTCCATGTACTCATTCTTTTCTGTGGTTTCAAACAGCCTCCATACATTGATGATTACCAAATATATATCTCTGACATTTATCCTTCCTCTAAACTCTGGAAGCGTATATCCTTTCTGACATCTCCACTTGGGTGTTTCACATAAATGTCAAATGTAACACGTCAAAATAGACCTCTTGTTCTCCTGTTCTGGTTATGTCCCTCTCACATCCTTTCTAATCTCAGTAAATATTATTATGATGTAGTCAATTTCTTAAACCAAAAATAGGTACGTCAAGCTCTTCTTCTCATTCTCCATGTCCAATCTATCAACAAATATGGCCAAGTCTTCCCCCCCCCACATATTTTCAGTTTTCATCCACCCATCTCATTCTTCAATGCCGTATGCACAATCACTTTTCATTCTCACTGGCGTATTGACTAGCTCCTTCTTATTCCACACATCCTATCTCATATCTTATCTGCTTAGAACAGTATTCCATGAGTACCCTGTTTGAAGTCACTCCACCCCACCGAACACCAAGTCTACACAATTAGTTACTCCTTCTCACACAGCCAGGGGCACGCGATTACACTTTTTACATCAGTAACTCTCAGCTTTATTCATGTGCTTGTCTATTGCCTATATCCACCTTCTAGAATGTCAGCTATAGGAAAGTGAGTATCTAATCAATGAAAAGTTACTTAACCAATCCATAATAATGACTAATTTCTAGAGAACTATCTGCAGGAGTGGAGAACTAGCCCTCTACCTTCTGGAAAAGTCAATTACTTTATACACAAAATATGCTTTAAATTTTTAAAATCAGTGCATTATTACTATTGTTATTATTATACACCTCATCAGAAAAAAAAATCCCTCTGTCAACAAGATAAAATACTACTCTATAAAAATAGACAAAATCAATGCGAGAAAAGTTAAGCAACTTTGAAAAATCATACAATAAGCTTTGGTTTGAACAATGCCAGAATTTAGGTCTTTGATCCTTCTTCCACAGTCATTGTTTACTCAAAACACTTATATTCTCAAAAGAAAAAGAAAAAAAACTGAAGATGAATTGTGAAACATATAATATATGTGAAGGTAAAATCATTTTCCTGCAATAAACATATTAGGTATAATTTTAGTATGTCCATCAATTGCACAAGATAATGTATGTATTGAATATGTCTACTATTTTCTTTTTTTAATGTTTTATTTCTTTATTTTGAGAGAGAGCGAGAGAGACAGAGAGAAAGGGAGAGAGAATCCCAAGCAGGTTCCACACTGCCAGTGCAGAGCTCGATGCAGGGCTCGAACTCACCAACCATGAGATCATGACCTGTACCGAAAAAAGAGTCGGAAGCTCAGCCTACTCCTCCATGCAGGCATCTCTGTCTGCTGTTTTCTTACTGACATAAAATCAGTTCTATAAAAAGATCTACACTATATTATTTTAAATGATATTTATGGGAAATGTATAGATTTTTTTTAAAGTAATAATGAAAAAATGAAGTCTTTTTTTATGTTTATTTATGTTGAGAGAGAGGGGAGGAGCAGGAGAGGGGAGAGAGAAAATCCCTAGCAGGCTCCACACTGTCAGTTTCCAAGCCTGCTGTGGGGCCCAAATCCACAAATCATGAGATCATGACCTGAGCCCAAATCAAGAATTAGATGCTTAACCAACCGAGCCATCCAGGCATCCCAGAAAAGAAGTTTTAATGCTTTTTTCTACCCAAAGAAATACATAACAGAAAAAATTAAGGTCTCAAAGGGTGTCTGGCTGGCTGTGTTGGTAGGGCATGAGACTCTTGATCTCGGGATTATGAGTTCAAGCCCCACGGTGGGTGTACAGATTACTTACAAAACAATAAAAAAAAATCTTCAAAAAATAGGGTATCATGATTTAAGTTATATATGATTTTATGACATTTAAACATAAGTAAGTAAAGACTATGTAAGATATAACAAGAGACCATCAACCCTAAAGTGACTTTAGAATTGCATGTCAGTCAAGGTCTTAAGGCAAGAGTTAAGTTTAGTAATAATAATAATAATAATAAAAAGTATCTTACTCCAAAGGAAAGGAACTAGAGATGCCATGTGTGGCAAAAAACTGCTGAAAGATGTAACAATGAACATAATACATAATCATAAATCAAGGGAGGCAGTGCTGCAGAAAAGAATATTAAAGAATGTTCATAGGGGTGCACCTGGGTGGCTCAGTTGGTTAAGGGCTGGACTCCTGATTTCGAGTCTGGTCATGATCTCATGGTTCTGAGTTTGTGCCCCACATTGGGCTCTGCTTGGGATTCTCTCTCTACCTCTCTGTCTGCCCCTCCCGCACTCTCCCTCTCCCTCAAAATAAATAAACTTAAAAAAGTGTTCATAGGGATATGGTCAATGTAGGAGAAAGCCATCATGATTAAGCAGAGACCAATTATATTGAACAACATAAAGCAGCCCTTTGCTTTTAAGCACTAAAAATAGAGTTTTGCTACCTTAATTTCCATGATCTATTCACTGACACGACACAATGTTATCACAGAATGGTCAAATTTACTTAGGTTTTTAAATAGAGGAAGAGTTTGTAGGAATTATTTCACTTGGAAAACACTGTCCCATGCTTTGGTTGTGAACTGTGCTCAGTATTAGAACAATTAGGGAGAAAAGGGTGCTGCTGATGGACTTCTAAAGGAATATTTGTTAAAATTAGTATATAAAAGATAGTTGAGAGATTTTATAAAACTGCCCTCTTGGGGCCACTGCTGTGGAGAAGCGAGGCTCTGTCTGTGAGCTCTGTGAAAGTCACATCCGCCCGGCAGTGTGAGTGAGCAGACCTGGGCCCCGGTTCACGTACATCACCCGCTGCCCTGGTGGCCACCTGTTCATCTCCACGACCTTCACTTGGTGCGGTAAGTGCTTTAGTACAGATAGTAGGGGTGGAAGTGGAGGGAAGAATATCCTTTTTTGCCACACCATCTTACATTCATTGAGTAAGCTCTCCCCTGGAAAAGGTCCCCAAGGTCAAAAATGAGGAGAGTTAGAAGAGTCTCTTGGAGCGTAATTGTAATTCATTGTGGTAACGTCTGTCCATAGAACCCAACAATCAATATTGGGGACTTCATCATATTAAGCAGACAAAGCTTCTGTGCAAACGTAGAAGTACATAATGGATATTTGGGGAAAATACAACAGATCAATGCAACTTCAATGCATAGCCATGTGTCCGTCAAAAAAAAGGCGGGGGAGGAAATGCCCATGTGTCAAAAACAAAGCTGAATTCATAATGAGAACTCTCCCTAGGCATTTCCACCAAGGAGGTCATGAGAAATTTGCAGAATAAAAATAACATAGACGTCTTCAACTTTTGAAGCTGGAGCTCTAATTCCTGTGGGTATGGCCTGCCTTGTGCAAAGGTGTGCAAATCCTGACGTGCATCAGGCTAGAAGATGTGCGTAGAGGTTTGTTATCTGAAATAGGAATTATAAAAATTGTTCTCATCAGGCCTGAAAGGTTTTCTGTCCACTTGTATAATACTTCAGGCCCAGAACCTAAACGTGACGGTTCGGGACTACTGCAGCCATATTGGGTTACGGGTTCCATATCAACTCCTTGAATATAGAAGATAGTAGTAAAATAGCAGAATTGATAGAAGGAGTAAGTTTCCCTAATTACCTGATGGAGTACCCATTCTAGCTATGCACTGCCATTTCTGGAACTCTTACTTGTGAGAATAAACACATATGTTTAAGGAAATGAAGGTAGGTCTGTGCTACTAGAAGCCAGGAGTGATTGCCAACTGATAAACTGATCCCAAACCAAAAATTTAGTCTCAACCATAATGAGAAGATATGAGTACATCTCTCCAAAGGGTAGTCCTTAATTATTTACGGGCTGACTGATCATATGCGGTCTCTTTTAAAAACAAGGTATGATGTGGCGCCTGAGTGGCTCAGTCGGTTGAGCATCGGACTTCGGCTCAGGTCATGATCTTGACGTTGATGAGTTCGAGCCCCACGTCTGGCTCTGTGCTGACAACTCAGAGCCTGGAGCCTGCTTTGGTATCTGTGTCTCCCTCTCTCTCTGCCCCTCCGCTGGTCATGCTCTGTCTCTCTCTGTCTCAAAAATAAATAAACATTAGAAAAAAAAATTTAATTAAAAAAATAAAAATAAAAATAAAAATAAGGTATGTTAACTTAAAAACCAAAGTATTTTGAACAATACTTAATAAACTATATAGGATAGTATCAGATTGATTTTTCCTAAGTTGTGAAAAAGTATTTTAGTTACTGATACAGGCTTTGGAAGTAGACACAGATATTGAGAAAGATGAAACTGCAAAAGGAACGATAAAAGATTGTCTTTAAATCATGACAGCTGAAAAAGCCATCTCAGTTCCCATTTTAGAAGAAGTATTTTAGGCGTCAAACGCGGCACACAAAATGGGTTGAAGGAAATAAGTGACATAATAATAGATCGAGCCTAAAACAGCAGTCAGTGATTTTTGTGGAGTTTACTTTCATCTTACTGTTAATTATATAATAAAGCGAAAAAACCCAAATGGCGTGTCTTGTGGTTTATGTCACAGACTGTAAATCTGTGAAAAGGTTGAGAGTGAACACTAAACACAGTTTCTGTTTTTGCGTTTCATTTTCCAATACTCATCGGACGATGACCTCTATTTCTGTTCGGAAAGGAATTTTGTGTTAGCGAGACCGATAACCTACACTGCTGGAGTCTAATGCTTCGGATTTACTGTCATTTCACATTTCCCTAGTGATTCACTTTCTCATCACGTCAATATTCACGAAGTACCTACCATGGGCCATGTAATCTGCCTGATGCCTGGAACCATGGCAGCCTCTGAACGAAGGTTAAAGGCTGTAGGTCAGTAGAGGCCTCTGGGAAGTGGACCTAGTTGTGGGCAGTTTGTCATTAGAGACGTGTGGCGATTTTGCGGCAAGTAGGCCTTGAGTAAATCTCAGATGGGACTGACTCGGTTGCTATCTTGTTGCTATTTTGGTTGCTCGTACGCCAAGTCACACACGCAGTTGAAGATCCCGGAAGAGACATTTTGGTTAATTCAGATGCGATTACTAATAAATGGAGATCCAGTGTATTTTAAAGTAAGGGGGTGGGCGTGTTTTATAGAAAAGGCCTGGGGACAACTTTTATTTATTTATTTATTTATTTATTTATTTATTTATTTATTTATTTTAAGAGCTGAGAAACTTAAGGATCAAATAAATTAAAGGACTTCTCACCAGGCCAATCAGTAAAAAAAACAGACCAGAACCGGCCCCATGGCTCCCGAGTGCACCAGAAGGCTCTCTCTCTGCTGGATGACAGCTGGTCAACCTGGCCCATTTGATAGGCCAGCAAAGCTACCGCTGTGCAGTTATTGACTGAAAACCTTCCCATTGCCTGCGCCCTCCCCATAAAGATCAACATACCAAAAGACTAATGTGAATGGAACACTTCATAGGAGAATATCAAGTTTCTCATTAAAGAAACAGTACACATGTATATTCTTCCCTAAAACATCTGCTTGTCATTGTGTAGCCATGTGCTAAATGCAAAGCAAAATTTGGATCACAATTGCAGCTACGTGCCTGTAAAACTCTTATCGTCTAGAAGGACCAAAAGCTATACAAATAGTAATTAACAGAACGTAGAATGAATGGCTGGCCCCACAAGAATCTCAGAAAATTAACCAATAATTTGGGAACAACATTGAAACATATTCTTATGATTTATAACCCTATATTTAACAAAGAAAAATAAAATTTAAATGAATTACTATAGGCAACATGAGAAGACTCAGCGTATAAGCCACAAACTTATGTTTTTAAGACATATGGAATATAATATATATAACATTAATTTTAAGTAACTAGAAGTTAAGTTTAGTGGAATTTTTTTTTCTACTTATATGGGTGAATGATTCAGGGGTTCCTAATGCTGAACTTTTTGCCTTTTAACTTTTAGTATTCTAATCCTTTGGCCAAAATGAACAAGAGAGTCATTATGCAGAATACGTAATAAACAATGGATTTGGGAGGGGGACCCTGAGCTCATACCACAAAACTGAAGATAGAACATCAGCAATAATATGGAATAAAACAAAGGTTCTAGAAATAGAAACCTACACATCGATCCCCTTTTAGGAGAGGACAACATTATAGACCACAAAGAATATGGAGGAAATTAACAGGGGCAAAGAAGAAAATACAACTAAAAATTCTACATTGATAGCCACAAATCTGGGGAGAAAGATCAAGAATGCCAGAGGGTCACAGAACTGTAATATATTCACCTTCCCACTCGTATACTATTTCTTCCACCACAGAGAAAAAAATCACTGAGAAATCCAAGTGAGAAATGGTTCCAGCTGAAATTCCACTCACCACTCAAGGCGGTATTATGGACTTGGGTTGCAAGCAGAAAGAAAAATGGTATACTGAGTGTAGTCATTTGCTGGGTGTCTATGGACAGAGGATATTTGAGGATAAACACAGGCAAGTCAAAGTACAAGCAAACAAACAAAAAATCTTCTTATTAAAGTAAACTATAAAGCGGAAGAAACACTAGGATTTCACGCGAGCATCACCCGTGGTGCATTCCTTATTAGTCAGGACATTCCCAACCTGATAGTATGGCCCCAGGGCAAGATTTTTAATAACATCTACTACAGAAGACACATTTATGGGTTCCCCAGGCTGTAGGTACCTTTATCACCTTAGATACCCGAAGGGCTGAAAAGAAAAATTCACGTCTTTGACATTGGCCAACCTCGACTAAATGTTGAGGTGAACAACTGGCCCAAACAACAAAATCCCAACAACAAAAATCCCAACTGCTTGATATTTACAAAACGAATCCCTTCTTGATGAGAAATGGTGACATTGAGGATGGCCATGTCTTACAAGGTGGTAGGCATGGTCTCACAATTTTTTGTAGACTTTATTCATCCACTGCTCTCACCCACACACTGAGGTCAGCATTTTTAAATACCTTCCTTTTTCTAATTGAGACAATTGAGGCATCGAGAGGTAGAATATCTTATGAAAGGTCAGGAAGACCCAGAAAGTAGAGAACCAGGACTAGAACAGAGAGTTACAGAGGATCTAGATGAATACAAATAATTGTGTGAGAATAATTTGAACAGTTTTGCTCAATGATGTCGGATCCTTCCTCGTTCTAGAACATATAAGGCACACTCTTGACAAAAGGGTTTGGCTCTCACCATACCCTCTGTGAGAAAAGTTTTCCACCAGCTGTTTTCTCAACTTCCTCACCTCCGTCAAGCGTTTTCTTTTCTCCAATCTTACCTTCCCGATGAGACCACCTTGAAATCCAATTTGGTGCTGACAATGGCTCCCCCAATTCCATCACCAATCCTCCCCACGCCCTTCAATCTGCACTACCCGTTCTGTCCCTTTTAGTATGTTTCACCTTCTAATATACTCAAACTCGAACATTGTGTATTTTATTTATTTTTTGTTTTCCGTCTCTTTTTGCTTGGTCAACGGTCAAAACCAAATCTGTTTAATGAACGCAGAGATGAATGAAAAAAAAAAAAGAAGTAAGATGCAAAGGGAGATATGACCACATATGTGACTCAGGAAGCAATTGGTAAATGAATACACTCGTCGCGTTGAGAGAAATAAAAAAAGTTCGCTGAGAATTACTTCACACAGAGCTGGTTTAGATAGAATAAAAACTGACTTATTTCAAACCTTCACTAATCACATTTTCTCTATAAATAATACATTGCAAAATGTAGAGAAAGAAGGAATGCTTCCATTATTTTTAGAAAACTAGAATAATAATGAAAGAAACATAAGTGACGATAATATCATGGCCTTTGTTACCTGTTTTAGCATATATACTGTGTTTGTGCCTATACGTGGATAGATAAACATAAAACACAACGCCGCCATGATGTGGAATACGGAAGTTTCTTTTTATATAGGCTTCGGAGAGAGCAGCCTGGCAAGGTTCATCAAATGTAAATGAGCATACATTTTAACCCAGAAATCTTACTTTTATTATTGCAAAGAGATAATTGAACAGGGAGCATAAAGATGCTAATGCAGGGTTATAGATTTTATTGCTTTTCAAGTATCAGAATAATTAGAAACCACCTAAAATTCCATAATTAAGTAGTGCTGGATTGTACAACAAAGCTCTGCAAGGGGCTTGCTACCACTGCTTAGAAATACAACATGTATTTATATACACTACACTACCTCCTGCCGACTGCAATAAAATATGTTTGGAAATAGCATGCATAGTGGTATTCTAAGTAAATTATATACAAAAACATATATATTACACATAGTATGCATGTACGTTTTTATGTGTGTGTGTATGTCTGTGTGTGTTTGTTGGTGGGCATGTGTATATGTTTGTGTGCGTGTGTTTCTATGTGTGTGTATGTATGTTTGTATCTGTGAGTGTAGGTCTGTGCGTTTGTGTGTGTGCGTTTGCATGTATATGTATGTTTGTGTGTATTTGTACGTGTGTGCATGTTTGTATCTATGAGTGTAGGTCTGTGTGTTTGTGGGTATATGTTTACATGTACATGTATGTTTGTGTGTGTATGTTTTTATGTGCATGTTTGTATCTGTTTGTGTGTATTTGCATATTTGGGTGTGTGTGTGTGTGTGTGTGTGTGTGTTTGCACATGCACACATATAAAGAGACAAACACTGGAGGTGAAAATTTAGTTTCTGGGATTTGAGAGTAAGCGATGATTTTCTTCTTTCTTCTTTTTAAATTGGATTGCATTTTCTACAGCAAGTATCAAAATCTGTGGAAATTTTTTAAAGTTCCAAATTATAGGAAAGAGAGAGGGAGGGGAAATTAAGAGAGAAGGTGCAGGAGGAAATGGAGGAGGAGGAGAGAAGGAATTACTGTAGATGCCCAGGTAAAATCTAACTAAAGTCGGGGGGCGGGGGGAAGTAGGCCAAGCAATGCTTTCACGTGTTCTTGTTTTCCACCGCAACCATAATTTTATAATCCTGCCTTTCTGCAGAAAACACTAGAGCTCAGTTCAGTTCTGATCACTTGGTTCCCATTGCTGCCATGGCCTCCGGGGCTTGGGCGTGAAGGAATCCCTTGCTTCCTCTGTATGAAGAGACGCGTGTCGCTCACTACACAGAAGCTCCCCTTGGGTTCCTAGGCGAGAACCTTTAGGAACAGACAGATCTGGGTTCAAATCACTGTCTTTTACCAGCCGTTTAACCTTGCTTATGTCTCTTCATTCCTCTGAATCCACATCTTATCTTTAACCAGAAAAGCTAGCATGGAGATGTGGTGGGCATACTAGGAATCTCGAAAGTCATATCACAGACATTCCACACATACCTCTTCTCTTCACACGTATTCTTTCCTTGGAATGTTTCTAATTGAACCGAAATTGAAAAGAAATGGCAACGTTATTCCTATTTCTCTTCCTATAGCTGTTTTTTTTGTTTGTTTGCTTGTTTTTGTTTTTTAATTTGGGATATGATTCATTAGAACCTTTATCCTAACAATGTATTTCTCTTTTTTTTAATTTTTACTTAATTTTGAGAGAGAGAGAGAGACAGAGAGACAGAGGGCAAGTGGGGAAGGGATAGAGAAAGGGAGACACAGAACCTGAAGCAGGCTCCAGGCTCTGAGCCGTCAGCACAGAGCCCGATGCGGGGTTCGAACCCGTGAACCATGAGATGGTGACCTGAGTGGAGGTCGGAAGCTTAACCAACTGAGCCACCCAGGCGCCCCCTGACAATGTAATTCTTAATCCTACCTTGTCAAAATAATTTTCATCTTCATATTTCCTCTTTAACATCAGAGTCCTATTTCAACTTGCAATCAATTTTATTTTTCTTCTGACAATATCAGATTTGTGAAGAACAAATCCTTTACTTTTGAATAATTAAAATAAGTGAACATTTAAAGAAACAGTTTTTAATATTTATTTATGTTTGAGAGAGAGAGTGCGAGAGAGACAGAGAGAGAGAGAGAGAGAGAGCAAGTGGGGGGGGGGGAGGGGCAGAGAGAGAGTGAGACACAGAAACCGAAGCAGGCTCAGGGCTCAGAGCTGACAGCTCAGAGCCTGATGTGAGGCTTGAACTCATGGACCATAAGATCATGACCTGAGCTGAAGTCTGATGCTTAACCAACCAAGCCACCCAGGTGCCCCATTTTTACCTGAGGAAATAGATATTTTCCATAGATTTGACCCACATTTTAAAAATGTAGGCATACTATTTTATACATCCAAATTTCTAGTAATGGCTTCATTTCAATTGCTAGCTTTCATTTTATATATGAGATTCTGCAAGTAATATTTGATAATATAAAGAAATATATATGCTATAAATAGGACAATTGTTATAATTTTCAGATCTCAGCTAATGGCAAACTACAGTAAAAATTGTTTTGCAGGTTCATTTTATTCATTTAATATTTGGTTTTTCAGGCGTTTTTAAAACCATATAGTATGATCAAGGTGACAAGAAATACATTTAAATTCCCATCCTAAGGGCGCCTGGGTGGCGCAGTTGGTTGATCGTCCGACTTCAGCCAGGTCATGATCTCGCAGTCCGTGAGTTCGAGCCCCGCGTCAGGCTCTGGGCTGATGGCTCAGAGCCTGGAGCCTGTTTCCGATTCTGTGTCTCCCTCTCTCTCTGCCCCTCCCCCGATCATGCTCTGTCTCTCTCTGTCCCAAAAAATAAATAAACGTTGAAAAAAAAATTAAAAAAAAATAAATTCCCATCCTAGATTAAAATGTTAATTGAAAGAGGAAGATTACAGCAAGAAAAAATATATCAATCTTAATTTTTTTTAAAGTTAAACATTGAACTCCAAATTTTTTTTAAAAAACAGGCATTTTAGGCTTGAAAAGTAGAATCGTTATAATCAATAATGTTTTAACTCAACAAATGCTTATTGGGCATCTACTATGCATTTCTATTAGAGTCTGGGAGCTAGAACAATAAAATGGCAAGCAGCCCTCTGTTATCAAAGTTCTTTAATGGAAAGTGAAAAAAACAAGTAAATAAAAGTGAGAGCTCAATTCAGATTCTTTTTTTTTTTTTTTTTTTTAAATTTTTTTTTTCAACGTTTATTTATTTTTGGGACAGAGAGAGACAGAGCATGAACGGGGGAGGGGCAGAGAGAGAGGGAGACACAGAATCGGAAACAGGCTCCAGGCTCTGAGCCATCAGCCCAGAGCCTGACGTGGGGCTCGAACTCACAGACCGTGAGATCGTGACCTGGCTGAAGTCGGACACCTAACCGACTGCGCCACCCAGGCGCCCCTCAATTCAGATTCTGAGATGGTGGTGAGTACAACAGAACGAAATGTGACAGAGCATAGCGGGGCAGGGCTAGTCTGATGGAATCATCAGAGAATGTTTTCATGCAGGCGGCACCGGAGATTGGGTTGGATGGACAATGTGGAAGCTGAGGAGGAGCAAAGACCAAGGCCACAGAGAGGGAACAGATCTGGACATGGCAGGAAGGGAAAGGAGGTGGAGCTTTGAAGACTGATGGTGCTAAGCGGGGAGCCTGGGAGGTGGCCTCAGACAAGGGCATACTAGGAAGCACGGGGCCTACCAGCTTGCTTAGGGTGAAAGGCTCACTTTCTCCTAAGGCCTGGGAAGACCATTCAAGGACTTAGACAAAGGAGTGATAAACTTAATTTTTTACTTCCAAGAGGCTTCTAGCATCTGTATGGAGAATGGAGCCTGTCGGGGAGGAGGTAAGAACAGAAAGAGGTGGGATAGTTAGGACGCTGTTAAAATGAGTGACGATGACCTTTGCCGGGACTGGAGGGCCAGCCGTTTCACGGACTCTAGCTGCCAAGTCTAGCTGCTTCGGAGGCTGACCTGGGAGCGCTCATAGATAGACTGGAGAGGAAGGACAGAGGAAACAAAGAGGAAAATATGGTTTTCCAGAATGTCCTTGTGTGTGTGTGCGATATTATCAAGGCAGCCTAGATCACAGTGTAATTGTTTCATCAAGGAAATGAAATGAGCGCATTGGAGTGACCTTTATAAAAATTATTTTGGGGCGCCTGTGTGGCTCAGTTGGTTCAGCGGCCGACTTCGGCTCCGGTCACGATCTCGTGGTCCGTGAGTTCGAGTCCCGCGTTGGGCTCTGGGCTGACAGCTCAGAGCCTGGAGCCTGTTTCAGACTCTGTGTCTCCCTCTCTCTGACCCTCCCCCGTTCATGCTCTGTCTCTCTCTGTCTCAAAAATAAATAAACGTTAAAAAAAATTAAAAAAAAATATTTTAAGTAATTTTTTATTTTGAAAGCAGTTCAAATTTTTATTTTTCCAGCCAGCCACGTCAAGAATTATTTTGCAGAGAGCTCTGCTGTGGCCCTTCCCTAACTGGGTTTCATAACTGAAATAAGGAGGC
Source organism: Felis catus (assembly GCF_018350175.1). Taxonomy (NCBI): domain Eukaryota; kingdom Metazoa; phylum Chordata; class Mammalia; order Carnivora; family Felidae; genus Felis; species Felis catus. Next base: position 74,682,261 of record NC_058368.1, read on the forward strand.
GGGTAATGGTGTTCATGACTGACTCACGACTACCTTCGGAGCATTGTCTTAAGTGGGCTTTTTCTTCATCGCTAGTCATCATACAGATAAATATCAGTAATTGGATGATTTAATGTGTAAATATTGAGTTTGGTTAATAAACTTTGGTAAGTAGCTTATTGCCTAACACATACACAGTTTTTATTTTAAAGATCTGAACTATATCAGGAAGTATTCCCTAAAGAATATTGGGTCACGTCTCAACGTATGCTCAATTTATATTTTAATGTGGAAAGAATTTTTACCATTGTGAAAATGCTAATTATGAATGGATCGTTATAGAGAAATACCAGTTTTTCCCTTGGGTACCCTCTGTAGAAGGAGACTCAAATTTGCTGTTGCAAATTCACTATAGATCATGTCTCACACTTCATAGCTAAATCCACTTAAGTCTCTCTTTTGAAAATACTCCCACCTTTATTGTGCCTACAGTGACAAAGTTGGGAAGATTTCCAGTTCCGGAGGTCATTGCATTGCTGGCCACCTCCATTTAACAGAAAATATGCAGGGGGAAAAATTAGGGAAACCAACCCATCCCGATTTGCCTGGGGGTTCTGGATTTAGCAATCAAAGTTGCATATCTTGGGAAATCTTTGAGTCAGGGCAAACCCAGATAGTCAATCACCATGAACAGAGGCAAAAATATGTGCAACATCCAGAAAATACCCGATAGATAACATTAGGTTGTTACATGCAGACTATTCTGTATATTGTTATCTGCGTGTTATTTTAACCCAGAGGCTCTATCTGTACATTTGCAAACTAAATATGAATTTTAGACTCTATTTCTGATATCATGGTGATGAGTATAGATAGATAAACTTGAAGCACAGCCGAGCGGTCAGTATAGTGCAGGAAGGTATAATGGGGGATGATTTCATGTCGTTTCCTAGACTCTTGACAAAACGGAAGGAGAAACAAAGCAAAACAAAAACAAAAGGCTGTTACCCCTTAACTCCTCTCCAAAGCGTCAGATGACAACAATATGGGGACCTGATTTCTTAAATGCAGGCCCCGCCGTCATAGCTGAGGTGAACGTTACCAGCACATCTACCTGGCCCCTCGGAGTCTTGTCACTTCCGGTCTTTCAGTAAATGGTCCCTACCCGCCCTCCTTTGATGACCACTGCCGTCATGTTTGGAAAACGAACCTCTCGTTTTGTCCAGATCTCAAAGAACTGCAAAAGGAAGCGACATTTCTTGTATTGCTGGCTTTTACTTTGTTTTCTCCAAACGGAATGGATCAAGTAAAATAGGGTCATTCTTGTTGTTAGTGATTCATCGCCAGCATTGATCCTAAGGAACCATTTCCGGTCATGGGAAGGGGCCGCGGACAGGCCAGCATGAAGCTCTGCACGTAGACCCGTCACAGAAAAGAACAAGAAGAGCCACAGGTAAGTCAGATCTCAGGTTACAACTACACCGGGGCTAACAGGAATACTGTGCTTTGTCTCAGGCCATCTTGAATGCTTCAGCTTAACACACACGCAATCTCATTGTAATGGGTATTTTACTATGACTAATAAATGTCGCTTCAACGTGTTATCTTCACATTATAGCATATCCACCGACTTTATCTGCACCCAGAGTATTTTTATTGGGCTTCATGTTTTAGAGAATCATAGCACTGTTGACAGTAGCTTCGTGGCTTATGTATTTTGCAAGGGTAATTTTTTAACGGGAAGTCTTTGTGAACTCACCGACATGTTTTGTTGATAATAAAAGAGTTAAGCAATATAGAAAGGGACTGGGTAGTACTGGAGCCATTTACTGGATACATTTGTCTTCAGATTTGTTGCAAATAAAAGTATCTTGACATTTTTTTTTTTAATATAATGAGGGATGATTTGGGCTGGATAATTCAATCAGGCGTCCTTTATTTTTTCCCTAATTTATACCATCTTAACTTTATCTAGAATAACTTACAGAGAATCTATGAAACGTACTACTTCTATTAAGTGGATCATATTACTTCTAATAAATGTAGGAGAAACGGTTAATTTTTGACAAGTGCTTTTAAAGATAAAAGTTGCCAGGTTGACCTAAGACTTCTGCCGTTTTAGTTTTATTTCACGCCTTAAAGCCAAAATTGAGAAGCCTCACATTACTTTTGGGGGACTATTTCAGTAATCTTTAAACTGTGCCTGTAGAATAATGGAGTGGGGACTGGAGACCACAGACTGGGTGTCAAAATGCCCTCTTGACCTTTCTGTATCCTAAATAAAGAGCTCGATTTATATGTAAACACACATATGTATATCCGTTATTTCTTTATTAACACTGGATTTCTCTTGCAGCCATTGTTTGAGGGATGAATTTAAAATTCTAGAATTTTATTTAAAACTATAGAATTTTATTGTATTTGATTACGATAACAGAATAAAAGTACTTGAACTTTAAAACTATGACATTTTTATAGGTACGTGTGAATATGCCTGGGACAAGTCTATCTATGGCCTCCGGGCTTTTCAAAAATATTTCTCATGTATTTTTTCTTCCTTATAATTACGTGCCTTAAATTTTCCAGAAAATGTGTCCTAAAATAATACGGAAACACCTCATTTAACCTGACATTTACATTCTTTTCACTTGGTTGTTTCCATGTAAAAGCCTCCATAACCGTAACGTAAAAAGAAAAGACAGATATTTCCAGCAGCAAACAGGAGGGAAATAATACTTTGTTGTTCCGTGTTTTGTTCTGTGTTAACACCAACAGGCATATTTTACACTTGTCCATTACTATCATCTAAGAATAGCAGGTGTGAACCACTAATATTTTATGACATTTTAACATTTGTCTTTCATTCTGCACTCTGGGGAAGCAGCCTTTATTTAGATGCTATCTTAGAAGATCCTTCCAGCTGCTTATTCAAAATCTCAAGAGCCAAGGGATCTGTGGAAGTTCTGGCGACAAGTTCACTGACGACTGAACGTCAGCGCCCTTCAATTTCCGTAGCCCTATTCCACTTCCCTCTTCCGTACAGAGGGCCTCGTAGCTGCAAAGCGCTTTTGCTCACGTTTACAATTTATTTCCATCACAGACCGACAAGGCGGGGATTTTGTTCACCGTTTCACAACCATAAAAACTTTTCCTTACTCCTGTCTCTTTTTTTCTTTCGTATTTCCTATAAATATGAATAAAAATAATTCCCTTTTACATATTGTCGAACTTTATTTTAAGTGCCGCATGCTTTAAATTCCTGAGAAGTCAAATGTGGAAGCAAAATCAATTCAGAGGCACAGAGCCTAGATCAGGCAGGGATTTGATAATAAGTGGACTGACCCATTTCTTCCCCCTCCCCGGTCAGAATGCCTCTGGTCTAGGGAGGACTCACTGGAAAATGCATTCTTTTGTGATTGAAATCAAAGCAATTGAAACTAACTCAGTGTTTTCCCAAAACGTTAGTGGATGGAAATCACACACAAAAATGCGATGGGTGGATAAGGCCCTTTTCAAGAATTCACTGCATTCCAATTCTCTTCTGTTTAATCTGCTACTAAAAAGGTATTTACTATAATGATCTTTATCACCCAGCAAAAGAAAAAAAAATAAGTCTCTTTTCAAAAACAATGTTATAAAACTCTGTAACCTGGTTAAACTATCGCTGCTAAACAGTTTAATCAGAAAATCTTGAAATGGACCAAACAAGATAAAGATGTTGATTTAAAAGAAGAGAAGAGAAAAGAAAAGAAAAGAAAAAAGAGGCCCAAACTCAGAGCTTTCAAAGTGGCTCCGAATTAATGCAGAAAAACGTTGACCTCGGTCACTGCCTTGGGTGGTGCTAAAAGGAAGTGAACCAAGGAGCCGCGGTATGAGAACCACACAGTTTCTCACTGCCTGGTGGCCGGTGTCACTGGGGAGCAGTTAGGGAATGGCAGCCGTCATCACCTGGGACCACTGCTGAGTCTGTGACGGCCCTGGGCCCTCCAGGCATCATCCCTGACAGCCTCCCCGACGCATCCGTGGAATGAAGCTACTCGAATCGAGGAGACAAAATTCCTTTCTAATTTATGATCTTCGTCTCTTCCAGGAATTTGTTTGCTAATATGCCAGGCAATCGATACACGACCTCGACGAAGAAATTTGTTTTCAGGAGCGCTCTTCATTAAATCACGCCGGCCCCACACGCTGCCGCTGTAGTTTGCCTCATTATTCAATAGCACTTTCATATCCCATGTGTGTGGCTTTCATTATTACGGATCATTTTTCCTTAGGACGTGTGATTTAATTTTAATGCCTGAATCTAAATCAAAACCCTCCGCTACTTAGAGGCTCTCCGGTGTCAGAAGAGAGCGAGGTTTATTCGGCTTTTGTGCTGGGGAGTGTTTTGCTCTGTTTCTAAATTATGATAAAAATCAATAAGAACAAAAGGACAGTGCAAATGAGGCATGAAGTTTCCTTTCCCAGATCAATATACGATTCGGTCCCTCCCTAAAACAACGCTGGTACCTCGGGGGAGCTTCCTAATTCTTGGCTGATAGGATCGGTTAGCAACGTTTTCGTTTGAGAGGTCCGACGATCCTTCTGAGACCTAGCCTTTTGGAATATTTCACATGCTTGGCCGTTCAAAAAACCGGGGTGTTATTTGCAATCATTCTTTTAATTCCTGAATTGCTCATGCATCCAGTACCCTCTTGCGCTGATGGTCTCTTCAGAACGCTAGCAAGAATTAAAGCATTTCCCAAGCTGGATGATTTCCAAGACAGGCCATAATCTAATAGAGCAAATTATTTTCTTTGTTTCCACTGGGAAGCCGGCAACTTAAAAAGCCATCTCCCAGCCCACCTTCTGAAGATCCGGGCTCCAGCAGGTGTGGGGCCTTTGGCCCCCGTGGGCCCGCGCCCCCCTCCCCCAGCCCACGGAGGGCCCCCCCGTGCGCCAGCTGGAGGTGAAGCCAATGCATTCATCTCCGAGGAAGTTTCAGAATTAGTGTTAATAAAAGGCCCGATGAAAGCATTTTTCATTGCACGGAATTTAAATTTCAAATCTGAAACTGGAGCCGGGGCGGAAGTATCAGTTTAAACCATTAGCCTCCAAATAACTGTCACGAGGGGAAAAAAAGGAAAAAAAAAAAAAACAATTAAAAAGTGTTTCGAAGCCAGTGAGAAATATTTGCAATGAGGCAGCATCAGTGCCATTACAGGTTCCATGCTTCGCACAAATACTCCAAAAATTGACGTCTCCCTTCGTTTAAGGAACACGCCCCCCCCCCCCCCCCCCGCATGCGGGACAATGGACGCGAAATTGTCTCATACTGTCTCCTGAGACGTCCGCGCAGTAGTTTCTCTGCTGTGTCCGATACTCCGCTCCCCCCCCCCCCCCAATGCTTCTGTGTCCACGTTACTGTTCCGTGGACCACCCAGTTATACTAGACACAGGTCTTTCGAAGGGGGCTGCATCCTGGCCGCAGGCTCTGGAGCTGGGGGGACGCCCTTCCTTTTTTTCTTCTTTCTTTCTTCCTGCAAAGTCAGGCCCCAAAACTATGTGGGGTGATCGTATTTTACCTTAGGAAGTCAAAAGACCATGAAGAAGGAAGGGAAGATGTTTCTTCGTCCGCTGTGTGGACCTGAGTCCCCGCCAGTGGGAGATGTTGTGTCTCTGGTCTGTGTGGCCTTGGCAAGGACTGCCTCAGAACCTTCCACATGGCATGTTCTGGAGAAGTGCACATTCACCTGTTGGGCACTTTAGTTCCCCAAAGCAGTCCAGAGTGTGGCCTCATTAGAAGTTTTCACAGCACACACACACACATACACACACACATACACACACACACACACACACACAATCCAAAGAGGATTTTCACTTTTACGAGAAAAGGCAAAGAAGAAAAATGCAGTCAGTGTTGCTTTTGCAGTGCACACCCTGAGCAGCAAGACCGGTGCCACCAAACTCCTTCCTTGGGAAACACGCTCGGCACCCTAGCATCAAGCTGCCAGGGCTTTGAATTGGCGAATATCGGGCTTTGTCTAGATTCATTTTGTGCATCCATAGCAAGATGCATGCTAAGATATCAGAAAAGCCTAGGAGAGGAATTTTGGGGTCTGGGGATGCTCAAAACTTTTTCCATACAAACGGATGGTAATTGCTTTTTCAATTAATGCCATTTCTGCTTTCAAAAGATTTCATAAGGGATGCTCTACTGTCAGATAGTGAGGGAAACCTGTTCTGTAAATCATATTAAGTCAATGCTCCCTATTCAATGTTCTACATTTTTATTCAAAATCGTTCAGTTGTTGTGAGTGTCTACATAGAATAAAAATTCAACATTACCTCAAAGGTAAGTTTAATTAGAAATGTTACACTTTGGGGGTGCCTGGGTGGCTCAAGTCAGTTAAGCGTCTGACCTCAGCTCAGGTCATGATCTCACGGTTTGTGAGTTCAAGCCCTGCTTCGGGCTCTGTGCTGACAGCTCAGGGCCTGGAGACGGCTTTGGATTCCGTGCCTCCCTCTCTCTCTACCCCTCTTCCACTCACACTCTGTGTCTCTGTCTCTCAAAAATAAACATTAAAATCAATTTAAAAAAAAGAAATGTTACACTTCGTTGATAGTACATTTTATGTGACTTTCAAATACAGGTGCGTTTTTCTTCAGAGAAGGACACCTTACACACTATCATTCTGTAAAATATTAGAGACAATATTCCTAACGTAGGTGTTTCCATACAATTTACATGCTGATTTTTTACTATCATAAATATTTTAGTTGTAGTAAAACTACAGATAAAAATGTAATGGACATATACATATTGTATTGATTGACATAAGAAAATGAGGTCCATGTGTACCCCTCCCTCCATAGTGTGCCCACATTTTTATTATTATTTTTTTTTACTATTTTGTTTATTTTGAGAAAGAGAGAGACAGTGAGCATGAGCAGGGAAGGGAAAGAGCGAGAGAGAGAGAGGGAGAGAATCCCAAGCAGGAACCATGCTCAGCATGAAGCCGATGTGGGACTCATTCCCAGGAACCATGAGATCGTGACCTGAGCCAAAACCAAGAGTCAGACGCTTACCTAACTGAGCCACCCGGGTGTCCTAAGTGTGCCCCAGTTTTTTAATTATTATTCAAATAAGGCTGAAAATGCCAAAGGTGAACTTACTTTCCTCCAAATTGCCCGAAACTTCTGAATTGAAATTATTTCTTCACAGAATCTTAGAAATATATCTTTATTAAATATATGCAGTCTAGGGGCGCCTGGGTGGCGCAGTCGGTTAAGCGTCCGACTTCAGCCAGGTCACGATCTCGCAGTCTGTGAGTTCGAGCCCCGCGTCGGGCTCTGGGCTGATGGCTCGGAGCCTGGAGCCTGTTTCCGATTCTGTGTCTCCCTCTCTCTCTGCCCCTCCCCTGTTCATGCTCTGTCTCTCTCTGTCCCAAAAATAAATAAACGTTGAAAAAAAATTTTTAAATATATGCGGTCTATAATAACTAATTACCATTAAAACCAAATAATCATTTGGCAGATTTTAAAAAAGTGAAAAAGATATAATAGAAGAGACTAGTGACCAACAGCCCATGTTTGAACTTTTTTGGACATTTTGCATTTTTCTCCTTACAGAACCTGGATCTTTAAAGGTATGTCTGCAACATAGAGTAACATAAAACTCGGATACACCTAAAATCAGTATAAGCCTGCACAGATGGGTCTTCATTAAACCAGAAGGCTTTGCATACTATACAGGATTAACACAAGAAGGAGCCAGGTTGGGAAAATCTGTGCTTTTCTTTTCCATAAACTAATTTAAAAAAAAAAAGTTTGTTTACTTATTTATTTTGAGAGAGAGAGCCAGGAAAGGGCAGAGAGAGAGAGAGAGAGAGAGAGAGAGAGAGAGCGAGAGAATCCTATGCAGGCTCTGCATTCTTAGCATAGAGCCCCACACAGGACTTGAACTCACAACCGTGAGATCATGACCTGAGCAGACATGAAAAGTGGATGCTTAACCTACTGAGCCACCCAGGCACCCCTCTGTAAATTACTGTTGACTGCTGTGTAAATCACTGTTTCCCACTAGTTGATCAGCGTCTAATATAAAAACGTGGTAGCGACAAATTTCTTTACTACTTTAGACCCAGGAAAATACGATCTCTTTGACACTCCGTACAGTGTAGGATTTTTGCTTCGCCTTTTTTCTTTGGGTAACAGAAGTGTCTTGGGTAAATTTAATATTCCACAGGTTACTAGTAGCATAGATGAATATTATTTTCCCTTCACCTTGAACATGCATTTTTAGGTTACTCTTTGAAGTTTTCGACCTCTCTGCTATGCAGACATAGAACACAGGAAATCGTAATTTCTGTTTAGAGTCTTTTTTCTTGGCTGAGATGTTTGGCAAATGGAGTCCGATGATAGTAGACCTATAGACATCATTCAGACACACAGCGGAATTAATATGAGGTTGAGGTCAGTGGAACTGATTTTGTTCCTTAATGGTTAGCTTTAATGCCAGAGAATATAAAAATGTTAGCGTTTGAGAAATCACATATAAACAAGGTGATCTGACAAGGCGTACAAAATAAAGCGCTAGCATGGGACGATACCTCTCTTTGGTTCTTTGACATGCGCAATTCACTAATCATTGCCTCATGTTGTCTGTCTCTCTTGTCTTCTGGGTCTCATTCTCTCTCTCTCTCCGGGCCTTATCAGAGGAGTTATCATATAAAGTACCTCTTTACAAACGATATAAATTTTATAGGCTATATGGAGTTCAGTGGGAAGGCATTTTACTACCCACTTAACTCATCTAAGGCTTTGAGGGAGGGGATGAGAGCCTTGAGCCCTTCATGTTTTATTTCTGTGAGCTTTTGTCAGGGCTTTCAGAATACATCATATCTGTAAGGCAACACCCTGTCCACATTTCTGCACGTGGTTTGTGTACAAGACTCAGAACTGCCATTTCACATCACAGTACATTGATTTTTAATGCTCTTCTAATTTAGGCTAAAGATGTAGAAATCTTAGCTCAGTTAGGCGGCGTGCTGACCTGTGTTTGAACTTTCTCCCAGCTGCTCCCAGGTCTCTATCAACATTGTTTGGAGCTATCCAATTTGGATGAGGCAATCACAGTATTTTTTAAAAGGGAGAGATTATGATTATTTTTATTTTTAAATAGCTAAGAGCAGTCAATAATAGAGATGAAATTGGGAAATGGCTGTTCTTTTGCGGGGATTGAAGCACGCGCAAGCTCGTGGTGTCTGATCTTATCTGCAGTTTAAAAATATTGCCGTTATTTCTTCCATAAGACATTGCAACTGGTCTGTCCTTTCGGGGATAGCAGTGAGCTAAGTGCACCTGCTTGGGATTGCGGAAACGTGTGGCCACAGTGCCGCGCAAGCTTTTTTTGTGGGATCTGGTGCGTGAAATTATAAGAGGAAAAGTAGGATAATGCAGCATGCGATGACATAGGTCTGTCCAAAGAGATAGTCCTGGCATTTTACAAAAGAGTGAAAAGTTTAGCATGTTCGTAGTGAGCAGTTGATTGAAAGAAGAGATTGAAACAAGATGAGAGGCTGACGCGCAGCATACAGAAAGCATTTGGTGAGCGTAGGAACAATGGAGTGACACGTTTTGAACTTTCCTAAGAGTCTTCTTTTGATTATGGTAGACATATTTATTATACTAATACAGTAAATTCATTTTTTTCAGTGCTTTACTCCCTCCCAAGCTGATTAGTTTGATGGGGCCCGGTAGAATAAAAGACGTTCAGGAGATCATACAACTCTACCCAGGACCTCACATTTAGGATGCATGAATAAAACCTTTTTTGCATTCGTATAAAGCTTTCATTTCTTAAATTCTACTCTGTAGCTTGGAAGCCTGAAAAAAACTGAAGGGTAAGTTTGTCTTTCAATTGCTGTCTGATTGATACGTGAAGTGCGGACTGCTTGGATTCATTTCCTACAAGATACTGCCCACAGCTTAAATATGAAAAATGTGATGGTTATCTACAGAAAAAAAAAACATTGAAAAGAACTATATTCATCCTAAAAAAAATTAAAGCACTATACTGCACAACACAACTCTTTATCATTTTTTGACTTTTTCAGCGATAAACTTTAAAAACTCGGATACATGTGTTCAATTGACAATATGCAAATTTGTGGTGCCTAAATTACACATGTAAAAATGTCTTTTAAATGTTATATTTTCTGTATTAAGGTATAATGAATATATGAAATCAATGCTCAATGATTTTTAAAAAATTTTTGATGTTTATTTATTTTGAGAGGGGGGGAGACTATGAGTGGAGGAGGGGCAGAAAGAGAGGGAGACAGAAGCTGAAATAGGCTCCAGGCTCTGAGTTGTCAGCAAAGAGGCCGATGAGGGGCTCGAACTCAGGACCAGGAATGGTGAGTTCATGACATGAGCCAAAGTCAGACACTCAACCGACCGAGCCGTCCAGGTAGCCCACAATGTTCAATGAATTTTGATAATTTGACCCTCCTGTATAACCACCACCTCAGTCAAAACATAGAACATTTTCATCACCCAGAAAGGTGTCTTTGGGTCCCTTCTCCTTCAGTATCCCAGGCCCCACCATCTGTTTTGATTTCTATCACCCAGTATAAGTCTTGCTTTTTTGGAGACATCATGAAAATGGAGTCATGTGTATGTGTGTATGTATATGTAGCTTTTTCTGCTTAATACAATGTTTAGGAAATCATCTATTTTTTTTGTTGTTGTTGTATTAGTAGTATTTTTTTTAAAACTGCTTATGGGTACTTCATTGTGTAACATATAGGACAATTTGGTTATTCGCATGTGGATGGACATTTGGATTCTTTCCAGTCTGAGGCTAATATGCACTAGATTACCATGAACGTTCTTGTACAACACTTTTTTAGGGTGTAAATTTTTATTTTTCTGGAATAAATACCTACCTTGGGTAGATGCGTGTGTAATTTTCGGTGAAACAAATACGGTTATATGAAGTTACGTATTTTTTCCAAACATATCAGCAATGTCTGTGTCCTTGTCAACATTTATATTTTCAAACTTGTTAACTTTAATCCTCATCTAAAAATGCATATTCAAATTAAAATAAAGTTATATTTGAATATGCATCCTCCAGATGATGCAGATGCTGAGTAATTATCTCTTTACGTGTTCATTTATTGACCATTTATAAGTCTTCTTTTTCGCGGTGCTTATTCAAGTCTTTTGCTCATTTTTAGTTGAACCATCCTTTTATTTTCTATGTATTTCCTTTACATACACTGCATGCAAAATTTGCAAATATTTTGTCCCAGCGGATGGTTTTCCTAGAATATTAATTTTGATGAAGTTTAATCAATTTGTATACGGTTTGTGCTCTTTGCAAACTCCAAACAATCTTTGGTGAACTCAAGGGTAATCATGTCATTTGCAAGTAGAGATAGTTTTATTTCTTTCCTGTTTTTTTTTTTTTTAATACTTATCGTCTTTTGCTTAAAATCTCATGTGTTCAAACACATTGTCTTTTACACTGGATTTTTTTTAATGAAATTTTTTTTTAATTTACATCCAAATTAGTTAGCATCTGGTGCAACAATGATTTCAGGAGTAGATTCCTTCATGCGCCTTCTCCATTCAGCCCATCTCCCCTCCCACAACCCTTCCAGTAACCCTCAGTTTGTTCTCCATATTTATAAGTCTCTTCTGTTTTGTCCCCTTCCCTGTTTTTATATTATTTTTGCTTCCTTTCCCTTATGTTCATCTGTTCTGACACTGGATCTTTTAATATATTTATAGTTTTTACTTAAAACAATGTCTGACTTTCGTACTACCTTGGTAATCTCTGACTGTACTTCTACAGACTATTTCCACTCTTGGCCTTCAGCGTATGTCCTACTTTGCATCTCTTACACTTTTTTTAAATTAGTGAATACCAAATACTTTGGGGGACAAAAGAAACAGGAGATATTTGTGACAAAATAATTAGAAAATATTCACACCAGAAAAAGTCACATCGCTCCTTTTGTTGATATACTAGTGTGGAGTTGAGGGAAGCTATTCTCTAAGTAAGCTGGTCTACAAGTTCGTGGCAGCATTTTTAGATTCAGTGCATTAACTGCTCCAAGTATCTGGAAGGCAGAGTCAGGGCATTCCCTACAACACTGCCTGAAATCAAAGCCTCGGCAAGACGGGAGATACTCTAGGGGCGCCTGGGTGGCACAGTTGGTTGAGCATCTGACTTCAGCTTAGGTCACGATCTCGTGGTCTGTGAGTTCGAGCCCCGTGTCAGGCTCTGGGCTAATGGCTCAGAGCCTGGAGCCTGTTTCCGATTCTGTGTCTCCCTCTCTCTCTGCCCCTCCCCCGTTCATGCTCTGTCTCTCTCTGTCCCCAAAATAAATAAACATTGAAAAAAAAAATTTTTTTAATGGGGCGCCTGGGTGGCGCAGTCGGTTAAACGTCCGACTTCAGCCAGGTCACGATCTCGCGGTCCGTGAGTTCGAGCCCCGCGTCCAGCTCTGTGCTGATGGCTCAGAGCCTGGAGCCTGTTTCCGGTTCTGTGTCTCCCTCTCTCTCTCTGCCCCTCCCCTGTTCATGCTCTATCTCTCTCTGTCCCAAAAATAAATAAACGTTGAAAAAAAAATTTAAAAAAAAATTTTTTTTTTTTTTTAAAAAGACTGGAGATACTCTAAAGGTGTATGGTCCAGCCATCAGTTTTCCAAACCATTTGAGATGTTTTGTTTTGTTTTGTTTTTCAAAATGTGGCTGTCAGCCTTTTACATCACTGGAGAGGTGTTTGCTCCCTCGTTCCGTCCACAGCTTTCTGTGCCTTGAGAAAGCTCTGTTTTCCTGGCCTCCCTCCATCTTTGCAGAGTCACTCTGTGTCGGGAAAGTGCTCAGAGAGATCTCCCTCAGCAACCTTGCTCTATGCCCAGCATCGGTGGATGTTGCCTGACATGTGGAGAAGGCTCCACAGAGGAGATCCCTCAGCAATACTATTCCCTCTTAATTTTTTTTTTAGAAGAGTGCCCCAATGTCCTAGATGAAGGTCAATGGAAAGATCGTGGTGTGGTTCTAGTTGACCGTGGAACTGGAGCTCCTAGGGGTTCCCATCTCTCAAGTCAGCTTTTAGGGAGCTGCTGAGTGCATAAAGTCGTTCTCTTCCTACCATCCATGGCGCATGACCCGTCCAACAGCAACGCAAACAGCCATGGGTCTTGTCTATTTAAGAAAGGCTCCTCACTCCTTGCATTGTAGTTTAGTTAGATTGATAGCACTTGCAACTCTCCGATGGCTTAAACAAACAAAGAAATCTATAATCGTCGAAGCCTATTTAGCTTTTCTATTGTTGGAAGGAGGGTGGGAACGGCAGCGCTTGTGGTTTCTACATCCTAACAGTATGTGTGAGTCACAGGGCCCGACTTTTCAACATATTCCTAGTGTTTGTTTTTTGTACTTCGGGCTATAGAAAGTGATATTTACCTGTACCGGGCAAAATGGTCTCTTGAAGGACAAATTAATTATAACTAAAACCAGAATCTAACAAAGACAAGAATCCTTTTCAACAGATGCTGTACCATATGGCTGAAGTTTCATACAGAACACAGTCAAGTATAGAAAATAAAAGTTTAATAAATGCAATTTTCCACTTCATGTTCCATAGGAAAAAAAATCATATGGATACTGACTGGACAAAGTATAGGTTCCCTGTAAAAGAAACCTCTTCAATTAATAATTTTGTAGTTTTCTAAATTTAGAAATCTGATTGATTGCACATGTTTTTTCCTTCTTTTCCTACATCCATTTCCTTTTTAAAGTAAAATATAAAATTGAGAATAAAGTACAAAGGCAAGCAAATCCGGAAAGTCGATCTATTATGCTTGAACCTCTCAAGTGCACGGCTGTAATACTTATATGAATAAATATATTTCAACTAGAAACACAAAAACATATGAGGACATCTATATGAACATAAGCATGACACAGAATGCCTTTTAAAACTTCCTGATTTATTAAAAGATATTTGGAGTCTGTCTGCTTTTATGAGTACTTAGAAAGAGGCTCCTTTAATAAATGCAGTGAACCCCATACAATACTCTCTCCAATTGCTGCAACACTAGAAGGAAGTAACATTTGCCAGCTAGACTAGGTGAAAGGGTGACAAAGGAGTAAATCAAGTGTCCTAACCCCGGGTTGCCCAAGGACTCATTTGAAAGAAACAGCAGAAACAAAATGTCACATGCCTTCACAGCAACTTGTGGATTAGGTCTAATTGAGAATTTATGGAATACAAGTAATTTACTTTCACATTAGAGTATACAAATGCATTTGCCAAAGGAATGCATGACGCTTTAAAAAATTAAGCTTCTGGGCGCCTGGGTGGCTCAGTGGGTTAAGTGTCCGACTTCAGCTCAGGTCATGATCTTGCGGTTGGGGAGTTCGAGCCCCGCGCCCGGCTCTGTGCTGACAGCTCAGAGCTTGGATCCCGCTTCAGATTCTGTGTCTCTCTCTCTCTCTGTTCCTCCCCACTCACACTCTGTCTCGCTGTCTCTCTCTCTCTCTCTCTCAAAAATAAATAAAGAATAAACAAATTAAAAAAAAAGCTCCCATGATTAATAGGAAAATGATGTAGAGCATTATTTCAATGATAATAGTTTGATACCTGAGCAGACTTGCGAGTGAGCGTGTTGTTCTTGCATCCAATTGTAGTTGTTTCTTCGTTTTATTTTTTTTCAAATGAAACAAATGTTTTCCTTGCCAAAGAAAGGGGAAAAGAAGACTCAGCCTTTGGAAGTTTCTACCAGGCCTACTTTTTACAATCCCCTGATTGCCTCCTTCGGCCTCATACCATCCCTGCACAGGTGAGGGATCGCGGTCACCTTCATTCTGCCCCGCTTTGTTTTACTAGAGGCACACCTCTGGCCCAGAGAAGTTTAGCAATCACAGTCGTCGCAGGGTGTAGCTGGGGCCTTCTTCCGATTCTCTCTACGTCGCAGGTTCTGCTGTTCAGAGTAGAGACCACGGTTGTCTTCTGACACAGATTCTAGAAAGAGGCAGAAATAATATAAATTTCCCAAGAGGAATGGACATCTGGTTAAAGAAAAGTACTAATTTCCAGTGCCGTAAAGAAACACATTAACTAACTAAATTTAACGAGATGCTTTCAAGTCTTAGGATTTGTTTGTACAGATAGGGAACGGTTTCTTCATGCAAACATCAGGATTGCGCTGTTACAAACACCACAGACTTCCCAACTGTCCTTACCACACGGCCCCAGTACTGAGGTGGCCCCCATTGCCCGAGTGGTAATTGTCAGAGCCTGTCGTTGAGAATCTTGCAAGATCTCAGAAGCTGTCTTTCACGAATTTTCTATGCCGTTGTTATTGGCCGAAGATATTCTCCTGCAAAACATAATTAAAAAGTTAACTTTGCTATTGAATGTGAACTGTTTCTAAACTCCCTCAGGTTCCCCTTCACATTCACATTGGTCCCCTTCTCTTTCCTTTATTCATGTGGTACATGTTCTAATCATTTTATATTAGATTATTTGTTTCCGTATGTATTTTACTAATGAGGCTTAGAACTTCGGGACCAAACTAATTTATTAACCGAAAGCCAGCTAAATATCTGACACGTAGTCATTGTTTATTTCAAGATTACCCAGCCAATGAATGAAAAATGAATGGCCCTTTAAAAGTGAAGTTTCTGGATACCATGAGTCTAGTGAAACATATCTGGAGACCCAGATGGTTTCTTGATTGTCTCATGTTGAAGTTCATTTGGGTCTATAGATGCTGCATTTTTCATGATCTTCAGAGTGATTTTTAATGTGGGGTCTGTATTTTGAACTCTTTGGTTGTAGACCACCAGCACTGAGGGTGAGCTGTATTAATTTTTTCTCTTGCAAATAATCAGTTTGCTCTGTTTGTGATATAGATATGGTAGGATTATTTGTACAGTCTTTAGTAATAAACCTTCTCAGTTAAAAAATAGCAACTTAATATAATACAGTGGAGAATATAATTGAATAATAAATAATTCTGTGAAACATATATTTTTTATGTCATTGAGATGAAGTAACCCGTTACCAAAAACCAAAAGAAAAGAATATATAACATTTGCCAGCAAAGTAATGAAGCTTAAAGGGAAGTTTCTTTTTACATAATAGAAAAAATACAGAACTTAAAACCTAGCAAATATGAACAAGCAATATATTAAGATACGAATAAGATTATAACATGTTTATATTTTAGATACATTAGAGCTTTTTTATGTTAATTTCCATTCCACAACCTAGCTTAAGTTGATAGGAGATATTTGGGCTTTTCTAAGTTTAAATGACAATGTTGAATATGAACACTACAGAATCTACATAAAGCTATGAATTCATCCAAATTAATAAAATGAGATTATGAAAATATTTAATATTTCCTTAGGGTATTCCAATATAAAAGATGTCACGTTGTTAGCTTCTTAGTAGCTCTGCGATGAAAACAATTAGCATGAATTGGTGAGAAAAGAAGCTTCAGGCAGATTGACCAAGATTTCACATTTGGTAACTGCCACAGAATAGAAGTATTTTTTATTCAGTTCTAATGTCACCATTACATGCATTAGAAATGCACTTTGGTAAGAACATAGGGGATATGATTATGTGAGTTCTGTGACATTTTTGGAATCCATCATCCATTAAATAATAGAGCTACATGTCATACCCAGGTCTTCTATATTCTATTTTAGTCTATTATATCAACCCAAGTCAGGATGTAAAAAGTAATAATATTTACATGTCAAACTTCATCAGATCAATAATCTAGTCAGTGCAGTGTCTGGGTGTCTTCGTGGCATCTAGAAAATTTTAGAAGAAAACATCACTTCCACTGATTCTTTTATTCCTTTATGCATTCACTATTTAATTAATTCATTTATCCTTCAAATGCTTACCACACGCGATACGAACTTGTCAATAAGTATTTGATATATGTCATCAATGAGCCCATAAGTAAAGCTCATGTTAATTTTCTTCTGGGAAAAATCACTTAGCAATTTACAAAGCTTTCCATTAACATTAGTAATGTAGCTGACAAAAAAGGGAGGTGGTTTATGAGCAGTGTCACCAAGAAATTGTTCATGGAGGAGAAAAATCAGTAGAATTCCGTGACCTGGGGACAACAGGAAGTACAGAGTAGAGAGAGGAAGGAGAGTATGATCATTGGGTGGTGAAAGTAAAGCTTTTAGTTTCATTAGAGCAAATAATATTTCTGTAAGGGAGAGCAGGACACACGATTTTGTAAGTTTTCATTAAAAAAAACTACTTAAGTTGTCATACCTCAGATCTTACTGCTCCTAATATTTCCATAATCTTTTTCTAAAATGTTTATTTAGTTATTTTTGAGAGAGAGAATGAGAGAGAGAGAGAGAGAGAGAGAGCGAGCAAAAGCTGGGGAGAGACAGAGAGAGAAGGAGACACAGAATTAGAAGCAGGCAACTGGCTCCGAGCACTCAGCTCAGAGCCCAGGGGGACTTGAACCCACCAACTGTGAGGTCATGAGAACCACAAGATATGATGGGAGTCAAAGTCAGATGGTCAATTCACTGAGCCATCCAGGTGCCCCAACCCTCCATAATCTTAATTTGAAGTACTCCATTCTCTGAGAGCTCACTCACACTTGCAGGATGATTCTTCCTGTATTTCAAACATAGTAGGATCCTACCATTTTTCTAAAGCTTCTCACTTTCCTCATGCCTTCATTTCGCCCTTCTACCTCTTTCCTGGTAACCTTAATCCGGTGGTCAGTTGTTACAGGAACTCACTTGCAGTGGCATTTACCCTGCTCTCACTCTGTCAAACTCTCTTGGTATTAACGATCCCAGTTAAATAATTTTCCACTACTCCATACTCCATACTAATGTGGCTGGAACAGGTCCTGGGTCTTGGCACTAAACCATTCGATAAACTAAGAAAAATCTCGTACTTTACTGTGTTCGAGCTCAGAACGTTTCGACATCTAAGTTTTTCAGCACCCATTAGGAACCTAATATTTTGCAGATTTATAAAAGTGG
The DNA here is from genome assembly GCF_018350175.1 of Felis catus. Classification (NCBI taxonomy): domain Eukaryota; kingdom Metazoa; phylum Chordata; class Mammalia; order Carnivora; family Felidae; genus Felis; species Felis catus. Next base: position 74,700,288 of record NC_058368.1, read on the forward strand.
CATTATATACATAAACATATCATAACTATTACGGTGGCAAGATTCCACAGGCAGTAGTCATACTTAGGAAGTTGGTTTCCATTCAGTAGCGTCTGCCCAATGTTGATCATGTTAAGCATGAAATTTTCAATGTTGAGAGCAATATAAAACATGTCAAATCACAAACGCTGAAGAGCATATATATTTAACTAATAAATTATTCACATCACATGTTAGCATATATTTGTGATACGGTTAAGTTTTTGTTAACAATCTCTCACCCTGCTGTCATTGGGTGTTTTCCCAAATCACAATTAGCCTGATGATTTCTCAAAAATAAGTTCTCAAAAATAAAAGCTGTTACTGCATTCATTTTTAAAGAGACTATTTAGCATGACATCTGTTGTTTTTGATGCAATTTTTTATTAAGACATTACTTAATAAATTACATTATACAAATGTTTTTAATATTGCTAAGCAGTTGAAATTCCTTTTGAGAATTTCTCCCTGCCATAGATCATGTGGGCACAATAGATATCTCAGCCTCAGAAGCCCCCAGAGTCTTCATGGGCTTAGCCGAGATGAATCCGTGAGTTGAAAAGTTCAGACTAAGGCCTAGAGCATTTACTGACATAAAGGGTGGAAATACCACGTCATTAGCTTGGAGGGCAAATTCACCATTTTGTTTTGTTTGTTTTCATAAGTTGATACCATATCAGTTATTTCTAGAGACACTATGACTTTGTAAAGAAAAAAAAATCTTTGTCCTATTTCTTTTATGGAGAAGTAGAGTTTTAAGGGCATTAATTTATAGCAGTATTGTACCTGTGACAGATAAGATTTCTTTTTTAAACATTAGATGTGGATGTAAGTGATGTATTATTTTAATATCCAAGTCCTAAATATATATATATATGAACTCATTTAATATATACAAATTTATGTTCTTTCTGATGGCATTTTTAGTAGTGTGTAATCTCCTAAGTAAGAAAGAAATAGGGAGGTTTATGAAACTATCTTAAGTATTAATTAACATTATATATTTCACAAGTCACTTGTAAACTATGACACATAAAATAAAGCTTAGCCTAAGATTCTATACTACTTCATAAGTAGTCAGTTGCAGAGTGAAAAGATTAGATTGTAACAAGATATACTATCTTGTAAGACCACATCACCCAGACCCAAGCTAAAAAGTTCTTTAGCAGAAATCGTGTGATATTGGATAACTTTTATAATCCTAACTTTTTTAAAAGCTTATAGTTACTGAAATTCTAAAAAATCCTGGTGTTCATTAAAGCAATTTTTTTTCTGCCTCTGTATATCCTATTCCTGCTAATACCTTGGGAGTGTATTCCTTTACTTTAGAATAACAATAAGGGATGCCTGGGTGGCTCAGTCTGTTGAGAATCTGACTCCTGATTTTGGCTCAGGTCACGGTCTCATGGTTCTTGAGTTCAAGCCCGCATCAGGCTCTATGCTGACAGCTTGGAGCCTGCTTGAGATCTTTTCTCCCTCTCTCTCTCTCTCTGCTCCTTTCCTGCTTGTGGTCTCTCTCTCTCTCTCTCTCTCTCTCTTTCTCTCAAAAACAAATAACATGCAAAAAATTAATAACAATAAAAATTTTTTATAAAATCTGAAGAGAAGCATCTCTATTTGCTCATTGAAAGTAGCATTACTGCTTCTGCTTTTGGCCAGCGAAAAACCAGCAGAGATAATAGATTAAACTATATTTATAAAATTAATAGAAAAAATTAGCGCCATACTTGGAAACAAGTATGGAGCTCTAAGTCAGATGAGTAAGCTCGAATTACTAATGGTTTTTGGTTGCTAGAAGGCAACCATCAGCCCGTAGATGCCCAGATCTGGGAAACGTGGCCTCCAGATGCTTCTGAGACAAAGATGATTTTTTTCACAGCCTGAAATCTGTAAGAATTTCTGGGTTTAGAAAAGTTCTTCCCATCAAGATGAGGAAGTTGCAAAGATGCTCACTTTCTCCCCAGCGGCATAGTTAGAGAAGACAATAGCAATAAATGGTCAACTTCAGCTGCAATCCATTGCAACCCGACACCTACTCCAGCCATATTGAAGGATCGCACTTTACACTCTTCCGTGACCCTCAGCCGAGAAACCAAAATGAAAACTTGTCCAGGAGCAAGCAGAGAAATCCACTGTGAGCACTGGCAAAAATAAATAAATAAATAAATAAATAAATAAATAAATAAATATTGGTCTTCTATTTAGATACTTTGACTATCTGGGGCAAATGGTTCACAATACTCCTTGGGGGCGAAGCAAAAGCAACCCTAAATGAAAAGAAAATTATAGGAGGAAAAGATACTCAAGAGGTTTAATTACAAGATGTAGCAGAATATTTTTCATTCTCTTCAAAGGATATATTGAAACAGTAGCAAGGAGACTATAACAAACATAAACTCAAAATTATTAAAGAGAGAAAAGAAACTCCTAAAAAAACTCACTGTGTTTGGAATAAAAAAGGAATGTCATCGCATCAAAAATAGAATCCTAGGAACTACATTTTGTATCACATGGAGCTTGATACTGTGAATGGTACAAAATTTTTGAGACATTGTGTAATATATAATCAAAATGGTATATTACCAAGGCTTTCCATAAACACAAAGAGCCAGTATTGAGTTGCAAACATAAATTTCCACAAAGTACAAAGCCACAGTGTCCCACGGATTCAAGGACACATAGCATTCAGAAACCTTCAGATACAAGAGGATTTTCATCTTTCAGAAATCCAGTGATGACGTAGCGTTCCTTCAAAAGAGTTAATCATTCTTTCTTAAAAGGCCAATATAATTGTGTTCTTACCACTAGTATGCATTTACTTTATTATAACGTTACTACTTCCCCAAATATTTAAATACGCATATTATCTGCAAAACCACATTATATCATCCATAGAGTATAATCCCTGCTCTTTGACAGTTTTTTCTTTGTTGTTGTTTTAAGCAAAGTAACTAAATACTTTCTTTTGTTTTTATTTTACATGACGAAAATGATTTGGGCAACACTGAAGATTTTAGTAAACGAGTATAAACACATTTCAAAATGTGGTATGGAAATGTTTTCCTGAAGATTCTGTGACATAAAACTGGTTTCTTCTGAAAACAAAGTATACAAATATTTGCATAATATTGTGGTTTACAAAGCATTGCCTCATAATATCCCATTTCATTTTAAAAACAGGGCTATGAAAGGAGTGATTCAACGGTTTGATTTAGATTTTAAAATAATAAATGGTATTGAAAATCAATGTAAATTGTATGGAGACAAGGGGGAAGCCATATTGGCTGGTGGAAATACTGAGCGTAGAGGTTTGATGACTGTCTTGAAAACCGACAATAAAAATCCTTTAGTAACTTGATCCCAACAGTATTTGAAAGGTAACTTCATCTCAACTAATTTATTGAGATAAATATTCAGGAGCTTACTTAATGCATTCAATTAGCAATGTTAGGGAGAGCCGAGAAAAGCGCAGAATTATAGTCGCTGCTTAATCTCTTTGCTGATAGAAACATCATGTGTTGGATTAAATCTTCAAATTATTGCAAAACCCAAGTTTGCAAGTGAATCCATGGAAAGTGAAAATCCGTGGTTTTACGCGGCTCTAAACATTATGGCTTTGTGTGGAAGAAAGGACAAGAAACAGTTTCCCACCATTTGATTATCTGTGCGGTTATCATCTGTCTTGTCTGCATTTTCCTCTGAGCACCCTACAGAGGACTGCATAACTAAAAGGTTTTCCATTATATGTAATTTTAAAGAGCACAAATGGTATGCAATCATGTACAATGTGAGAAAAATTATGACCATCACCATCTTGTCTCCAGAGAGATTCACGTTGAGCTTCAATTTGCTCCTAGAAAGCCTGGGACAGACCTCCTTGAGGGTTTTCTGAGGGTCATGGGTGGAGAAAGGGCAAGCTTCCCGCTACTCCAATAGGAATATGTCAGCTTTGGCTGTGTTTGCACCCAGCATATGTTTGCATATGGCTGCACGTATTTTATGCCCACACGCTGTAGACTTGACTGTCAGGGAGGCACAGCGCCAGGGACACAAAGACCACGATCGTCTTCCTATTATAGGGTCTCTCCTTCTTTCTCTTACATTTCTAGGCATTTCTGAATTTCTAGAAATCGTCTGGCTTCCACTTACACAGAAATATGAATGGCGGAGAAGGGAAGCCATGGATAGGAAGCCTAGTGTTTCAGAGGCGTTTGGACATAAGAACGATCACCATAGTCAAGGTGTTCTAAGGAAAACATGGATGGGGGATTTCGTATAAAGAGACGGCAGCATCTATTCTCTGGCTGTTGAGAACCTTGCTCTTCTATTTGCTTCTCCTGGTATCTATGCAAAAATACTATCTTTTCATGCAATTTCAGAGTTCGCGCTGGTGTTGCTGGGGGGGGGGGGGGCTCACTGGCAGGAGAGCCAGTCTGGAAATGGAGTAGAAAGGAAAGCTCTTGATAAGCTCTAGACATGTTGCCTCTGACTTCTGAGTTTCTCTGTCTTTCAGTTTTTCCCACTTTGCCAACCCAATCTCACTCTTCTCCCTCACGACAGCCAGGCAATGATGCAAATCAAACTTGCACATGTTAGTCTCAACATAGCAAATTTGTGGAGCGGCGGGCTCGTTTTCTAACCTGATTTCTTCTGTGGCTTTAGAAACCGTTCATTTCTATTCAGAAATTATTATTAGGTATATTCGATAATTACGTGTTCAGTATTTGTTGTCTACCTCAGTCACTGAGGCACTGGGAAACTGTAGTGAACACGTCAGATGAAATACCGCCCGAGTGGACCTAAAACTCCAATAGTGATGATCAATTGGTAAAATGTATCAGTTCAGGTGGTGATCAATGTTACAAAGGAAAGCACTCATATTAGCGTGAGGAATGCACTCTGCATAATTATGACAAAATTTCCTTGTGTGCTTAAAAAATTCGGGGGAGGGCATCTGCGTGGCTTGGTTAAGTGTCTGACTTCAGCTGGGGCCATGATCTCACGGTTCATAGGTTCGAGCCCTGCATCGGGATCTGCACTGACAATGCAGAACCTTCTTGAGATTCTCTCTTTCTCCCTCTCTGTTCCTCCCCTACTTGCATGCATTCTTTCTTTCCTTCTCTCTCAAAATAAATAACTAAAATAAGATAAAATAAAATAAAATATATTTTGGTGCTATATAATAGTCCAATATTTCAATAAGCTTGAGCTTTTTGTTGGAAAATGCATATTCTAACTGCCAAGCCTCCAATAGAAAAGAGAATGCAAAATGCACGTGATGCCCTGATTTGGAAGGAGAGAAGGGAGTGAGCCGACCCAAAAACCCAGAGCTCGCAGGCCCCATGATAATCAAAGTGGTTTCCAAAGTGTCTTTTGGAAAAAAGTGTTTTGTTTTTTGTTTTTGATTTTTTTTCAATGTTTATTTTATTTTTGAGACACACACACACACACACACACACACAGCGTGAGCAGGAGAGAGTCAGAGAGAGGGAGACACAGAATCCGAAGCAGGCTCCAGGCTCCAAGCTGTCTGCACAGAGCCCAACGCGGGGCTTGAACTCACGAACCACGAGATCATGACCTGAGCTGAAGTCGGATGCTCAACCAACTGAGCCACCCAGGCGCCCTGGAAAAAAAAAAAAGTGTTAAAGGAGTTATGATGGGGTCTATTGTGTCCGATTGGTATAACATAATTTCCTAGAAAGTTAAGAAGTGAAACGCCCCACATGGATTACCTCCTGGTTTCGGTGGGTCAGGAATCGGCCCGGCTTAGCTGAGGGCTCTGCACAGGGTTTCCCTCCCAAGACTGCAGTCCAGGTATTTTCATCTGACACTCACGTCCCCTTCGAGGTTCAGGGGCTTTTGGCAGAATTCAATTCCTTGCAGCAGTTACAGGACCGAGGTCGTCAGCTCAAGGAGGCAGGCTGCCCACAGCTCCTGACCATGTGGGCCTATCCGTAGGTAGTCACATGATGGCAGCCGGGAGCCTCTCATTCTCTTAGAGTCTAAGAGAATGTAATCACGGAAGGAATGTCTCTGCACCATTGCTCTCAAATGTCCCATCACCTTTGCAATGCTCTGTGAGAGGCAAATCCCAGGGCCCAGCTCACTCCGGAACAGGGTATTTCACAAAAGCCTGGACACTGGGGTGACAGTGATTATTCACCACCTTCTGGCCTGTCTGCCTCACAGAGTGTTTGGGAAGAATAAAGAAAGCAATCTTTCTTGTTGTAGTTCTAACTCAACCGGACCCACAGAGTCAGGTGCTAAAATACTATAATTCTTCAGCAGGTATCAAATTGTTCTAGCTCACAATGTTCGAAAGCAAGCCTTCAGTTCAAGGTGCTTAGCTCAGCCTAAGTTTCTTTCTTTTTTTTTCTCAGATACTATTTAAAAATATGACATGAGGAATCATGGGGACAATGGAAAGGGAAGACAGCATTAGTATAAGAGATTTTAGTATAAGCTTTAGTCTAAGAGATTTTTCAAGAAAGTAAATAAAAATGCAAAAGCAAACAAAAAATGCAAGGGATCTGTCAGCCTCCAATAAGATATATATGGGGTCTTCTTTAAAGAAATTGACCTATAATCTTCTCTAAGACACTACATTTTGATCCTTAATTATGTTAGCGATCATGAAGCGAGGAGTAATATTTTTCACTCAGTCTTAATCCTGAGTGGCAATTTTCAGACAACAAACTTCATTTTATGTTAGCCATAAAAGTAATATCTATTCACTAGTGATTATCTACAAAATAGGGAGAAAATAAATATATACAAAAAACAAGTTAGTCTGCCATAAATCCTTCACTCAAAAAAACAACCTCAACATTTTATTGATTATAGTTAGGGTTCTTTATTCTTATTAATCTTCATACATTTTGAGTTCATAGTGCAAATATAATCTTTTTTTTTGTTGCTTTATGGCATTATAAATATTTTCATGTACCAAACAGTATTGGTGGTAGTTCTTCAAAGGTCCAGGTTTGATAATACCCTAATTTATGGAAGCGTTTTCCTCTCACTGCACACTTAAATTTGTTTCCAGTTTTTCATCAAATCAAGTTTGTTGTCGAAGTTTTGTTGTCAAATCAAGCTCTTGTAAGAATCTCTGCACGTTGCGTAGGCTCTTAAAATCGATCATAGGATGTAAAGAGCTGTTTCAAGGGGCACCTGGTTGGCTCAGTCGGTTAAATATCCCACTGTTGGTTTGGGCTCAGGTCATTATCTCATGGTTTGTGAGACTGAGCCCCACATCGGGCTCTGCACTGACGGCATGGAGCCTGCTTGGGATTCTCTCTCTCCTTCTCTCTCTGTGACCCTACCCCACTCATGCTCATTCTTTCTCCCCCTCCCTATTTCTCTCTCTCTCCCTCTCTCTCTCTCTCTCTCAATAAATAAATAAATACTCAAAAAAATATTTAAATAGCTGCTTCAGGTTCTTGTCCAATGTTCCGAAGTTAATTTCCTAAAATATGAAATGTACTTACACACATAAAATGTAAGATCTGCCTTCTCAGAGCATCTCCACAAGCATTATTATTTAAAAAGTAGAACCTGGGTGGCTCATTCAGTTAGGCATCCGACTGTTGATCTCAGCTCAGGTCTTGATCTCAGGGTCGTGAGTTCAAGCCCTTCCACTGGGTTCTGCGCTGGGTATGAAGCCGTCTGAAAAAAAAAAAAAAAGGAGAGCCTCAATTAGAGAAGTAAACAACAATGTATCCGAAATAATTGGTGGGGCGCCTGGGTGGCTCAGTCAGTTGGGCATCATTCAGCTCAGGTCATGATCTCGCAGTTTGTGAGTTGGAGCCCCGGTGTTGGGCTCTGTGCTGACAGCTCGGAGCCTGGAACTTGCTTCGGATTCTGTGTTTCCCTATCTCTCTGCTCCTCCCCTGTTCATGCTCTGTCTCTCTCTCTCTCTCAAAAATAAACAAACATTAAAAAAATTTAAATAATTGGTATTGTTTGATTCCTGGGAAGATTAAACTTTTCAAACTGGAGTTTCATGTGGCTGTAACTGTCAGGAAGAGTGATTCTCTGGTTGCCTGGTGTCAGTCCTTCATCCCAGAATTTTGCTTACAGGGACTACAGTTCCTGGTGCCCTGAGAGCCACTCTAGTAGTTATCCAGCCTCTTCCTCCTATTGTGTGTGTGGGTGGTGGTGGGGGGGGGGTGGCAGTGATCACTCCAGCATCCTCCTACTGTGTGTGTGTGTGTGTGTGTGTGTGTGTGTGTGTGTGTGATCACCGACTTACAAAGGGAAAAGCAGTTTGCAAACTGCATACCAGTACCAGGAATTTGCTCTGTGTCCCGTTGCATACGGACAGGGAGTCCTAAATGACATTTCAATCTAATTCTTTTAGACTTCGTAGAGACCGGCATTTCTTCCTGGATTCTAGCCCACTGGTAGTTTCTTATGAGTTGCCTTCATTTTCTCCATCTTTTTTTTTTAATTTTTTTTCAACGTTTATTTATTTTTGGGACAGAGAGAGACAGCGCATGAACGGGGGAGGGGCAGAGAGAGAGGGAGACACAGAATCGGAAACAAGCTCCAGGCTCCGAGCCATCAGCCCAGAGCCCGACACGGGGCTCGAACTCACGGACCGCGAGATCGTGACCTGGCTGAAGTCGGACGCTTAACCTACTGCGCCACCCAGGCGCCCCAATTTTCTCCATCTTTATAACTATGGGGGGCAAGGGAGGGACAGCATCAGTGCTTCTGGTCAGACAGCACAGACAATGGCATTTTCTTTTCTAGTTAATAGGAGGCTTACACTCATCATTCTATTTATATGTGCTCCCCACTCCATCCACTCATTGCTCTATTATTATTTATTTATTTATTTATTTATTTATTTTTGAGAGAGAGAGAGAGACAGAGTGTAGGGGAAGGGAGGGGCAGAGAGAGTGGGAGACACAGAATCTGAAGCAGGCTCTGAGCTGTCAGCACAGAGCCCAATGTGGGGCTTGAACCTACAAACCATAAGATCATGACCTGAGCCAAAGTCGGATGCTTAACCCACTGAGCCACCCAGGCACCCCTGCTCTATTCTTTTCTAAGTCATTATCACCTCGGGAAAGATCTCCTGGTTTATTTATTTATTATGTTTATCAGTTACCATTCTCTAAGCGACACTAGTATCTAACTCTACCACAGCTGGGATTACTGTTTGCTTGTTTGTTTGGAATTGTTGACTGATATAAGACCCTAGAATTGCACCCACATGGTAGGTGACCAGTCAGCGTATAAGGGACACAGGTATGAATTTTCATGTTGACAAATGGTATCTAATGAATTCATAGTACTTTTTAATTAAAAGGAAAAATGTCAAGTATAATTGCCAGGTCAGTGATAATGGGTGCTCAAAACTTTTGTTGAATGAAGAAATGAAACTATGAGCGAATTAATTGTTTCTGGAAATACCTCAGATTCCCACTTGAGGATAATGTTCATTACCCACATATTTCACCTAATTACCCAAGACTCGCTGGTGTCAGTTACCCCAATTCCAAGGGCCAGTTAACTAGAAATAATAAACTGTCCTTACCGGGTATACATGTCCAAGTGAATGTAATGAAAGTGACGTCCAAATGTCAGAGACATAGTAGGAAATATTAAGCACATCTTTTTACTGAAATTTCCTTACATATATTTTCATTTAACAAACTTTCATTACAAATGTGGATCCTTCGTAGACTCTGTCTATAATTATTACACTAAAAAGAAAACATCCACGCCAATTTCAGAGGTTGAAAGGGTAGGTGATGGCCCTGGGTGGTGGGTAAGGGGGCCTCTGTGCTATGACCACATGCCAACAAAGAAAGAAAGTCAATTTGCGGAAATGTTCCTGTGGAACCTTCAGAATTCATTTCAGGAGCTGAGCAGCTAGTCACTGCCATTCCGACAGCTCTGTTTCTCGTTCTGACTCTCTCAAGTCGAGATTCTGCAGATTGGGTACCCCAGGACATGCAAGTCTTAGGCTACTTTGGATTTGATGTGAAAAAGAATCCCACTGTTCGGAAGCAAAGGCTTGTCAGAACAGAACCAACATTTTCCCCCCACTTTCTGTGTAATGTAACTTAAGACTAGGAAAAAAAAACTACACACACACACACACACACACACACACAGAGAGGCTATTTTTTCTTCATGAGGAAAAAAAATCAAAGCTCTTAAAATTCTCCAGTGATTTTTGGCTCTCCAGCAGTGTTTAGTTGATTCCCCACAGCTACTATTACTTTTCCTGATCAGAGTTGAGTTTCCTAATATCCTCTGCGGAGCCACGATGCTCCAAATTGAAAATTCAATAGAGACAGGAAAGAACATTCTATGGAACACTTGTAAATAGTGAAAGGCTCACATCTTCATCATAAAGGCACATTTATTTGCGCATTTATGACTTCCTTAGGGATTTTTTGACCATCCTCTAGGAAATGTAGGATGCTTGGGGACTTTGGGAAGCAAGGAAGATGTCCGTCCTTTCTCTAGGACAAACATTTTCACCTTGGTGGTCAGACACATGTGTGCAAATGTACGGAATGCCTGTGTCTAGCCGCAGAGGGATCCCCTAGGTCTGTGAGATTTTGCAAAAAGAAAATGCCATTCCTAGAGTTTGACTCTAAATGAAATGAGGTGTAAAGCAGACAACTATTTAAATAAACTCAGAGACACAGGTAACCGATGACTTCAAGGACAGAGGGATTTCTCTTTTTCATAATTTATTTTAGAACTTTTCTTAGAGAGAGAGAGAGAGAGAGAGAGAGAGAGAACCTTATAGACTTGTTTTATTTTTTTTTTTTACAAATTTTTTTTTCAACTTTTTTTATTTATTTTTGGGACAGAGAGAGACAGAGCATGAACGGGGGAGGGGCAGAGAGAGAGGGAGACACAGAATCGGAAACAGGCTCCAGGCTCCAAGCCATCAGCCCAGAGCCCGACGCGGGGCTCGAACTCACAGACCGCGAGATCGTGACCTGGCTGAAGTCGGACGCTCAACCGACTGCGCCACCCAGGCGCCCCTAGACTTGTTTTAGCTGAGTGCATATTGTAATTGTCGCCGCCATGCCCTGGAGAAAACTACTGACAAACCCCGGAGACTAGCCTCGCGACACCTCTTTCTCATTATGGGTTATTTCCTCTTCAACGTGTTATTCGTGTAAAGTGAGAAAATCTCCACTTTTTGCATAGAGGGTGTTTACTCCCTTTAATAGAGAGCACTCAAAGCCCTAACAAAAGAGCCAGCATTAGCACTCACATTTCCTCCCCGTGGTTGCTCTGTGGCATTTCAGAGCCGATATCCTGCCGCTGTGCTCCGTGGGGAGCACTTCAATATTGCTTTCTCTCCTTTAGTAATACTTAGCAACCACATGTTGTGCAAAGCTTCCTACAAACAGTACAATGAAGAACAACGCAAGGCTCTTTCCAGCTTTCTCTTATCTATGGATGCATTAAAAAATATTTTGGCAAATATCTCTGTTTTAAAATTGAAATGAAAGAATTTCTGCTCTCTTTGGTTTCGGAGGCGTATTCATTACATTGTTTTAAAATGACCCTTATAGAGGTAGTTAAATATACATGTTAACTATGTTAATAGTGCTTGGCAAACCTGGATTCTCTCAAAACACATAGATGTCAGTTGAAATCGCATAGAATAAAATACAACATCCAAGCTATATAAAGAAATTGCCAACATTCTATCAAGTTGATAAAATCTAGATAACTTGATTTATAATTACTCGGATGTCAAATGAAGCATTTCCCCTTTAGTGCTTTCGTGCAATCTCGCAAAGAGAAACAATATTTTCAGGATCATTTTGTCTCGTGCTTCTGCTGAACACGAGGCACATTTCTTTTTAAAAGGATCGACTTCAGTTTTCCTGTAAAAGTTTAGCTTCATCTTGACATTTTGGATTGCATACAAGCGTTTTGAGAGGTAATTGGTTCTCGCGGTGTTATTTTTGGAAGAAATATAGAAAAATGTAACGACGATTCTCACATTAATTGCACAATGTAGTAAAATAATTATTTATTGTTAAGGTTACAAATCTGAAGAGACCCATCTACTGAGTGAGACAGTACAAAAGCTAGTGTTTCAACACTTAAAATTACGTGTTACAACTGACAGTGTTGTAATTAATCCCAACCTTAGTTTGCCTTAATATTTCTATCCTCTTAGGAAGAAGATATATAAAACTATGTTTTTAAGCTTTATGCAATCTGATTTTTCATTTTCCTACATAAATAGGGGTATGTTTGGAGAGAACTGAAATGTTGACTCCTCTATAACTTTTAAAGTGTTTATTTTAGGGGCGCCTGGGTGGCGCAGTCGGTTAAGCGTCCGACTTCAGCCAGGTCACGATCTCGCGGTCCGGGAGTTCGAGCCCCGCGTCGGGCTCTGGGCTGATGGCTCAGAGCCTGGAGCCTGTTTCCGATTCTGTGTCTCCCTCTCTCTCTGCCCCTCCCCCGTTCATGCTCTGTCTCTCTCTGTCCCAAAAATAAATAAATGTTGAAAAAAAAAATTAAAAAAAAAATGTTTTAAAGTGTTTATTTTATTTTTTGGCCTGATCATACCATTTCTGTTGTGATACCTCTTGGATCAACATTTTGCAGTTTACTATCTTATTATCACATATTTCCACTTACGTTTCGTTTTTGCTCCTTTCTAAGTGAAGGTACAATGCGATGAAGTCTGTTAAATCGAAATGAGCTGTATCTACATGTTACCAAATAGGTGACAGCTTTGGGGTGGTGCCTTTATTTTCAGTTCAGTTGGTGATATATTTCATTTTATTATATTAAAAAGACCAATAATTAGGCATGGGCTTTTAAGCCCTTTGATCAATTTTTTCAGTAGTTTCAACTGCTCAGTGATTAACCTAATGCACAATTCAGATGATTGTGAAAAATCTTATATAGAGTATTTTATCAAACCTCAGGAGTCATTCGATATCATTTTTAAATTATGCTAAGGCATTATGAAATATGGTGCAAAGTAATTTCAAGCCCTGAAGGGGAATTCCTTCGGGAAGGTTCTCTACCCTTAATTTTTTCCCCATTGATGTTTCAGTTAATTTTTACATGTGTCCACCAGGAGGGTCCTAAGTGTCATGTTTTTGAAATCAGCGCCTATGGGATAGTATGAGCAATGACGGCATGTTCAGCAGCTGATAAGTTCAAATTTGTTGGACGTAAATGTAAATGGACCAGAAGGTTTGCTCTCTTTCACTTCAGCAACTTTTAGGTGGGAAACAAAACCAAATAAAAAGGGTCTTCACTCTGCCCTTTCCTATGTGCGCTGGAAGCAGACGTTAATATTTTACGTACAATTTTCGGTACCCAGTAATTGGCAATAAAGACAAAATAATTTACTGTTTCAAGATTCCTCAGTGTTAACTAATTAAACCAGCAGCAGACCTGGAGCACAGGACAATGGCGAACTTTCAGATGAATTAATTTTATGCAAGACCAGCTGAGTAATTGGACTCCAATTACAGGGAGTTTACCCCATCATCACCTTCATATATAATTAAATTCAATTGGTTGATACAGCTTCTATTTTTATGAGGCCACTTACCGGCTTTTTGAACCCCACTGTGACTTTGGATTCAGGCCAATCAATTATTAGTCATTTCTCTTTCAAATGGAAACACTCTGGATTAGTCATATTTTCCATAATGGCCACATTTAAAATATCTCTCTTCTAGCAGGTTATAATATATTTGAATCTCACTTTTTGATTCTAACACAGAAAATACATTCATGCTGAAGGATAATAACATGAACACTGATAGCACGTGGCTTTATGAACTTGAAGTCTCACTGGGATCCCATCCTGTAGTATGTCACCTGCAGACGTAACTTACACTCTTAGAAAACAGCAGGATGGACTTCCACTTTTTATATCTTTATTATGTATTTTTTTATTTTTATTTTTTTATTTTTATTTTTGGCAAAAACTCCTTTGGAAATCGCTTTTCTTGTATTTCCAAAGTCCAGGCTACTTAATTCTCTTGAAAGGAAGCTTTTCTGTTTTGGGAAGTACATACCAATGGTATAGCAAATAGATTCTTTCTAATATTTTTGTAAAAAGTTTTTCGTGTATCTACTGGGATCCATGGATTGATTATGAAGTTTGTGCTGCATGTGCATAAATTTTCGTTGTTTATGATTGGAAATATGTAATTAGTTGAAAGTATATTTTTCGGGCAATACGCTTTTTGAGGACATTTATTTATTGGCATTTATTAATTATTCTGAAAGTTAATATTTGCTCTATTTGTCTAGAAACACATCTTTGGTAAAAGAGGAAATACTTCTTTAACCATAGGGATTATTTGAGGGGAGGTTTTTTTTGTTCAATCTAATCTAATCTGTTAAAAATAATTTATTGAGCCAACAAAAATGAATTATTTCTGAGATTTTATCATCAATCACAATTAAGTACAAATTACTGCATTGATAAGGCAGTTTAGATTATACTATAATAGCATAGTTGTTCTCATAGTGATTTTTAAACACTGTTTCTTATCAGGGGTAAAATCAAATTTAACAGAAAAAAGTGGTGCTCTTCAAAATTCGGGACGATACAATTAATTCCATTCCCATCTAAACACAAGGGGAGCCATCACTGCACAAGAAAAGAGATTGGAGAAGAGAGAATGGTCTGACATCAGCTCAAGAAAAAAAAAAATTATTTCAACCAAACCATGTAGAGAATGGAAACGACACCTTATTTTGTTGCCAATAGCTTTAGTTTGAAAGGGCTTGAATACAATCGGGAGTTTCCTTTTCTATCCTCTGTTTTTGGCTTCAATTTGCCGAGAAAATTCTGATTTGGAATTCAGCAAATGAGTGAAAAGGAAGGGAAACTTCTCAAAGACGCATACATTCCAAATGATAGGATAATAATTAATATTCATCTCCAGATGGTGAAAACTCTGAGTTGTAAAGATGATTTTCATTTAGTTACTCAAAATTATACAAACTATATCTAATCATGCAGATAATTGAAACTATATATAATTATATAAAAAGTTTATAAATATATAGAAAATAGTTTTTATACAGATAGTTTATGGTATATGTACGTATCAGTTACATATATATATGATGCTAGATGCCTAATTAACAAAATAAAGTTAAAATGCAAAAATTTCAATTTTAATCTAATAATGACATATTGTAAAAAACATATTTTCTAAAGAAGATAAATTTAATATTCTCTATTACCCCCAAATCCTCATCTCCATTTATGTAATTTAGTTTCACATTCTATGAACAATTACGCTAGGAAATACTCTATATATTTAGCAAAGTACCCTGGGTCATTTCTTTAACTATACGTTTATCAATGTTTGCTCTTTTCTATTTGAAGATAAATGAAAAATAATCATTCTGATATGATTTACAAAGAAAAATGTCCTTACTGATTTAATATTTGTTAAAAATAGTAATTCTCTTAAAAAACTCTGTTTTTATTGGATTATGAGAAGTATGGAGCTCCTGGGTAGCTCAGTCAGTTAAGTGTCTTACTCTTTTTTTTTTTTAATATTTTTTAATGTTTATTTACTTTTGAGAGAGAGAGAGACAGAGCACAAACAGGGGAGGAGCAGAGAGAGACAGAGACACAGAATCCGAAGCAGGCTTCAGGCTCTAAGCTGTCAGCACAGAGCCTGACGTGGGGCTCGAACTCACGAGCCATGAGAGCATGACCTGAGCCAAAGCCAGACACCCAACCAACTGAGCCACCCAGGTGCCCCAAGAATCTGACTCGATCTCAGCTCAGTTCACGATCTGACAGTTCATGGGATGGAGCCCCATGTCAGGCTCTTCACTGAGAGTGTGGAGCCTGCTTGGGATTCTCTCTCTCCCTCTCTCTCTGCCCCTTCCCTGCTTGTGCATTCACTCTCTCTCTCTCTCTCAGTCTCTCAAAATAAATAAATAAGCTTGGAAAAAAAGAAATGGGAAATATTTGTGTGTGTGTGTGTGTGTGTGTGTGTGTGTGTATAACTGTACAGGATATATTTGTAACCCAGTCATTGCCACGAGTTACAGTGGACAAAGGTAGCTTATAATAGCCTTTGGTAAAAATTGAATGTTTTGCTTTCTAAGGAACCTGTACTATGGTACTCAAATTTCCATGAACACTCAAGCACTTTAAAGTCTTCTTGGGAAGAGACTACATGTTACACATTACATAGTCTATTGCTGGAGTCTTTCACGATGTAAAATATACCTACTTCCTAACACAACTCCATATTGAAATAAGGGACTCAAGGCGGCCAACAAGTAATTCACAGTCCGACGTGGGAGTTGTGTCTCACACAACTATTCCATTCTGTATAAAAAGGGGAACAACTCACTTATCCACTTTGTATCTTTAGGGCCAATCTGAGTTGGTCATTGGGATAAAAACAAATTTCACAATGAATACCCTGTACTTCTTAGATTATAAGTATTCTCAGTGAAGTGCAGAAGCAACACGAATGAACCACATAACCTCTCCAGTCTTAAAACACATTACCTTCTGACTGCAAGTAAGTAGATTGAGGGTCGATTCGTAATTTTTCTGAAACCTGGAACATCGATAAAAGGAGCAATGATTAACCATCTCCAGATTTTTAACAATAATTTTTATTTTTATTTTCCAAATTATAAATACTCTGTGTTGCATTTTGTTGCATGTTTTACAGCTAAGCAAGGCATTAGGATTGGTAGTAGTAAAAGCAATTATTGTACAGATAAAGAAATTGAACTTGAAGGAGAGAGAGAACACATCTATATTGGGTCAGACTGCTTAGTCTAATGTTCAGATTTTTATAAACAATAGTGTTAATTGCCCTTTATTTTGTGTAACCCCAAAGATCATTAGCATCTTCTGTTTTGTGTTCATATTTGCCACGTAATACTTACTACTATATCCAGGGAAATGTTAATCTACTATGGTAAAGACTTTCACATAGACTTTTTTTACAAACTGAACAACTCCATGATGAAGATATTTTCGTTTTCTTTAAATCTATCCTTTTGCATGGGGTGTAAAAATGACAAAAGTGGATACTCACATTTTGGGAAAGAACATCTTCGGGTACTCAGGAATGCTATCTAAATGTTTCTAAAAGATGTAATCAATTTCCACCATGATATTTGATTTTTTTTTTCTCCAAGAAACAAACAAACACAAAGAATGAAGAGTGACTTCAGGCAAATTGGATAAACCTCAACTAAATCTAGGAAAGCCAAGAGCAATATTCTCATCACATAAGAGAGGAAACACACATAATTAATGCTCGAAGTGTCCGTTTGCTGCTGTGTGATCAACGCAGGTCTGGTTTTCACTTTGGGAGCCATGTTAAGCTACCACTCTCCTCTTGGACAAAAAGGGCTCCTGATCATAGGGAGGGATTGAACTTCGCCTTCCCTGGGAACTGAATGAGCTTTCAGGTGCCATCTGAATAAGAGGAATGTGTAATAAGGTGTCTGTCTGTCTCTCCGGCTTCTCTAAGAAGAGGTTAACGGAGATCTTCAGCACTCCATTCCACCAACATTCTCCTTCGCCTACAGTACAACAAAAGCCTGTGTGTGCCCTTGGTGTCAGCTTAACAAAGTGCATTGAGAGAGCCGGCTCCCTGGGCAGAGAAGCACATCAATAACCCAGTGGGAAGTGGCTCAGACAGAAGGTAAACACGGGTCAGTCAGGGAAAGCCTGGTGGGTGGTAGGGCACAGATCTTCAGACACAATAAAGAGAATGACATCAGAGGGATTCATCTTTCTTTTTAACCTGAATTCCCAGTTATTAACGAAGGCATAACATCATAGGAGCACAACAAAGGGAGGCTCGGCCACTTTCAGCTGCCTCGCAGATGGCATCTAAACTGCAGACTGGGGTCCCTGGTGCCCACGGTGGGGTGAGAGTTATTCAGCTTGGGGAAAAGCGATGCATAAATGTTCCAGTTTTTAAGTAAGTATTATTCAGCCATGTATACCACTAGGCTTGCCCAGTGCTCTGCCATTATTTATTAGGTACATAAGAACCCCACGTGAGATTTTCAGAACTCTGGGCATAGTTTTTCCGTCTGGAGTTGGCAAAAAGAAAATAATATTGTGTAACCATTGAGTGTTCAACAAGGTTTGCTTTGTTTTGTTTTGTTTTGTTTTGTTTTGCTTTGCTTTGTTCTGTTTGTTTTAGAGCTAGGCAGGAAATCATTAGTTTTGCCTTCAACTGAATTTAATGAGACTTTATGACAAGAGAGTTCCTTTGATATCCAACTTAAATCAAAGAGATATACCCTTATTAGGTTTCTATGCTAGCCACAAAGTCAAGGGAAGGCATAATTGGGAAGTGATAATTCAATATATTGAATGAAATTTCATGGTATCACAAAGCACTTTGGCATCATAAAAGGAGTCATGTCTGTGAGAATTCCAGGCTCTTTTGCTGGATTTTACCCAGCCGGGGAAGGAGCCTAGCTCTTTGGACATTTGTGGTATACCAAACAGAATGTATGAGGGAATGCCATCATCTACTGTATCAGATAAATTGAAAGCTTCGCCCTATTAATTTAAGTGTTTCAAGCACATGAAGATTTACTTTGAAGTATTTATTTGGAAGTATCTGAAAAAAAATATTTACAGAATTTTTTGATGGAAACACAGTTAAGCTGGATTTTCCTTAAAAAAAAAAAAGTTTGTATTCATTTTTGAGAGACACAGAGAGACAGAGCATGAGTGGGGGAAGGGCATAAAGAGACGGAGACGCAGAATCCGAAGTAGGCTCCAGGCTCTGAGCTATGGGCGCAGAGTCTGACACGGGCTCGGACCCACTAACCATGAGCCGAAGTCAGACACTTAACCAACTGTGCCACCCAGGTGCCCCTCTAACAACAGTTAGAAAATTACCTATTCCAGTCACCCACTCAAAGACCTTTGCATCTGCGAAACCTGCAAATTTAACAAATTCCATTTTCCCCATCTCATTAATATAATAGACAAGTAGTAATCAAACAGATTTCTCTATACGGCTAATAAAGAATTTTTTGAATAAAATGTTTAGCCACATATTTACTTTTATGCTGAAATAATATCACTTTATTTCCTACATTTTTAAATATAGTAAAGTATTACAATAACACTACGTCTTGGGAGCAGCATTGCCATTATTTTATAGAACAATCTTGTCCTGTCAGGTTTTTTCTACAGTAAGTGGATAACCATACCCATGTTATATTCAAATGCATGTAATAACAGTAAGCTTAATAACCTAGCTCTTCTTTACTAAATCCATGTGGGACATTTCAAAAGCAGAACTTTAGAAAAGGCAAACAAATTCACAGCAGATTTTAAGGAAATAGTAGTCATCAATGTTAAATTTAACTAACAAAATGGAAGCCTATGATAGAAATTTATGAATATGTTCAGAAGTCTAGCAATATGAATATGTATTAGAGTTTGCTACCAATTCAATTACTCTTTTCCGCCTCATCAGTTAGGTAAAAGCTTAACTAAACAAATTAATATTGAGTAGTCCCCCAAAGGCCAAGGACCTTGGCTTTGTTGTAATGAAGAGGAAATGAATTCCAGATATGTGTGTCCTTTGGGGACAATGGCAGAAGTTCAACTGAGCAGGAGAGCCCTATCGATCCCTGTCGTCCAAAGGTGGGCATCAGGAAGGTAAGTAATCTCTGAAGTAACCACGGATTTAACTGCTACATAGGCCAAAAATCAATATCCTTGAATTCCACAGTCAAGTTAAGTATGAAGTTCACCTGTAATATCTGGATGCAGTCTGTGTGTTAAATACAAGAATAGCAATGATCTCAGCTTTGGTTGAGAAAAATAGAGTTCCCCTCCCCCACATTTATAATT
The DNA here is from genome assembly GCF_018350175.1 of Felis catus. Taxonomy (NCBI): domain Eukaryota; kingdom Metazoa; phylum Chordata; class Mammalia; order Carnivora; family Felidae; genus Felis; species Felis catus. The sequence continues at coordinate 74,720,170 of NC_058368.1, forward strand.
TATAGGACATTAAAAAAGCATAAATACTACCATGTAGAAATTGTTCAAGGTGGATAGTAGCTTCAAGGTAATGATAAAGTATCATTCTGTATTTTTACCATTGCTTTCTTTAAAGGTCATTGTAAAACTTAGTGCCATTAATTCACCTCTGTGACCTCTTGTGCTTAGCCATTTCATTATAACTGAAGAAAATGGCTATCTACAACTTTGAGAAATCCAATTAGTGGAACGATTTCAGTTTAAAAACCTTTGAGACCTATTACTTTCATGTATTCATTTGTTCTTTTATTTGTTAATTAAATATTCATATGAGTGAATGATATTTGCCAAGAATTGCCCAGGCATTAGGAATACAACATTGGAGGAAACAAGAAACGTCCCATTCATGGGAAAAGACAATTAAATGTTAAGTAGAGATGACATTTTAATGACTATGGAAATATGTAATGTTAGCTGTTGATAAGTACAATGAAGTGGAGTAAGTTAGGAGCTCGAAGGAAGTGGAGAAGGTTTCGTGTACATATGGACGGTAAGCGGGTTCCAGGCAGAGAGAAGAATAAAGGCAAAGGCCCTGAGATAGGACTGCTTGGAGAATTCACAAAACCGTAAGACGGACAGGGTCACCTGAGAAAGGAAGCCAGGGAAACAAGTGGTTAAAAGGATGATGTCTGAAAGATAGCAAGCCACAGGCTAAGGCTAGATTGTGTAGGGCTTTGTAGATCAGGGCAAAGACTTAGAACTTATTCTAAATGAGAAAGGAAGGCTCTACAAGATTCACAAGGGCTGTATCTCAAAAGGATCCTTCAATTCTGGGAATGGAGCTAGAGTGATCCATGGAGCATGAAGGATGGAGGATAAAAGACTGGATTGAAATGTTATCGGAATGTAGAGGGAAGGAGATAATTGAGAGGATAGCAGGATGACAAAATACAGAAAAGAAACAATACATGAAATTAACAAAGCTGTTCATTGATTCTCTTGAAATACCAAGACATTTGGTTGACTGAAATCTTTCATTAGTTATAGAAAACTTTTCTTTTATATTCTCTTCCTAATGTCTATTTGTTTTGAGAGAGAGAGAGAGAGAGAGAGAGAGAGAGAGAGAGAGAGAGAATGCATGAGCAGGGGAGAGAGGCAGAGAGAAAGAGAGGGAGAGAAAGACAATCTCAAGCAGGCTCCACATTCAGTGTGCAGCTCTATGCAGGGGTTGATCCCACAAACTTCGAGACCATGACCTGAGCCAAACTCAAGGGTGCCATAGTCAACCAATTGAGCCAACCAGGTGCCCCAGTTATAGAAAACTTTCAGTCCATTTCTCTCTGAATGGTGATAGTGGTCATTCTCTTTATTCCAGAATGCTTTTAAGTCTTTAGATTTTATCTTAGTCTCATTACCTCCTAATTTCTACCCATTTGACTTTTTGTAATATTTTGATAATTCTTGTGTTCTTTTTTCCAATTTGATAAGACTTTATCTAGCAGTATTTAAACCACTGTTAAGTTATCCCAATTTGTACACAATGAGAGTTACTACATTTTTCATTTCTAGAAGTATAATAGTCTTATTTCTAAACTTATTGTGAAAAATAACAAATGACCAAGATTCACATTTGAATCCCTTCTCTGACTGATTTAATCATGTTAAAGTTTCCAATGGCATGTCATATTTTATGAAGTCCAATATATACCATATTTGAGGATTAGTTTCTGCTAGATTTCACCCACGGTCACTTTATTGTGTTTCATCTCATTTCATAGCTTTGCACATCTTTATTTTTTTTTTATTTTTTTAATGTTTACTTATTTGAGAGAGAGAGAGAGAGAGAGAGAGAAAGCCTGAGCAGGGGAGAGGCAGAGAGAGAAGGAAACACAGAATCCAAAGCAGGCTCCAATCTATGAGCTGTCAGCACAGAGCCTGATGCGGGGCTCCAACTCATGACCTGAGCTGAACTTGGACGCTTAACCGACTGAGCCACCCAGGCGCCCTTGCACATCTTTCTTGATTTCCTTTCTCAGGTGTTCTTTGTCATCTGATATTTTTAAATCTGCATCATTTTGGCACTGAAAAAATAATTTTTTAAATGCTTTAGCCAGCATTTTTAAGGTGTTAAGCCAGAAGGTTTTGCTGGGTATTTATCTCTCGTACCGGCTTAAATACAGTGTTCTATATAATATCTGCATTTCGTTTCAGAAAATGATAGGTCAGGGTCCAGTTCTATATAGATGATAGATGCTCTCATAATTCTCACCAACAAAATTTGAGAAATATCTGCCTCTTAGTAGAACCAGCCTCAGAAATATGATGGGGCCAACCACCCCAAATCTTCCCTTTGATAAATTGTCGACTTTTTTCAGTAAATTTTCTTGATTTTGGCATTTGATTTTCTTCTCCGGTTCATTATCTTGCATGGACAGCATAGTTTCTCTTGATCAAGATCCATGTAAAATTAACTGCCACCACAAAAAGATTCGGTGCTGCCATTCACCTGGAATTGTACAAAATTACTGATATTTGGACATTTGGCTTAGGAAGTTTGGTACAGTGGACAGGGCCGTGCTGTACTTAATGGGCTGACCATAGCCCAGAGCTACATTTCCCTGAATATCTAGGGTTCCTCAAGATGGAACCAAGGCCTCATCGCTAAGCTCTGAGGTCCCGTCATGACGTCATCACGTCAGGGGTTGCGGCCTTCCTGCCTGTGGGGAAGGTGTGGCTCACCTGTTTGGTAAGAGGAGCAGCCAGGCCGGGCCAACTCTGGTTCATGTCATCCGTCATCTTGACGCGGAGGCCCAGGCAGCTGGCGCAACATTATCTCCCGGTGTGTCTGCGAAGATGCTTCTGGAGGAGATTAGCCTTTGAATGGACAGGCTGAGAAGGGCACCCTCAGCCAGGTGGGTGGGCCTCATCCAACCCGCCGACGGCTCCAATGGAGCAAAAAGGCAGAAGAAGGGGGAGCTGGCTCTTTTTGCTGAGCTGGGACAGACGTCTTCTCTGGCCCTCGGCGTGGACCTCGGCCTCCTGGTTCTCCGGCACAATTGCCCCCCCAACCCCTTCCCAACTGTGAAGCTTTTGCACTTGGGCTGGGACTCACACCACCAGGCCCACTGGCCCACAGGCCACTGGCTGGTCCTGGGACCCCCCGCCCCTTTGGCTTGCCCACCAGTGGACAGATTGGGCGAGACTCCTCTGCCTCCCTAATCAAGTGAATTAATTCCTCTAATAAATCTCTTACGCATCTCTCCCTGTATATCTCCTATTGGTGTCCTGTTTCTCTGGGGAACTCTGGGGAACTCCCGCCCAACAGCCCAATTCTGGGAGGATCAGGTGTGTGCAGCCTCAGGGGAAGGCGGGCAGCTGACTCTGCTGGACATCCACTGGCTCAGGGCCTAAGGCGATGAGAGATGGGTCTGGGCTCTGTCGGCCCCACCCCTTGCCTGCCTGCCTGTCTCCCCTTGACCTCAGATCCAAGTCTAGTTGCAAAAGCATCCCCTTCCCTAAACTGTTGACCCGGCTGTCACAGCAGCACTGAAGGCTGATCACGAGAACGTGTTCTGGATTCGATATTCCTCAGGGTTGTTCTACTGCTGATCCAAAGTAACCAAAGCCCTGGAAGGGCACAGCTTCGGGCGGCCAGGGATTGGATCTAACTCTTCCGTTTAGGGGCTGTATGGCATTGGGGAAAAAGATCACTAAACTCTCCAGGCCACTAGTTTCTTCATCTGCAGAGTACAAATGAAAATATTCATTTCATCACATGGTGATTAAATATGTTACTGCATGGAAAGAAAGGCCTTCGAGCAGGGTCGGCGTGTAGTAAGATTTCAATAAATGATGACAGTAGAACTTCCAGTAATGTTAGCACTAGTCACAGTGTTATAATGGGAGTATGCACGTACCTGCATTTTATCTGAGCTTGAATAGGGGAAGACCCTTCAAAATAAAAACAGAAGAGGAGGAGACATAAGGAACCAATGTTTGAGGAAAAACTCAAACAGAAACAGTTGTACGTTATGCCTAAGTATAGTTATTTCTTCCTCCAAACTAACATCTTCCTTTTTCCCCCCCAATGGACTGTAGACATTGTGATATTGCGACTATGTACATAAGTGCTATAAAATTGTGAAAAGGCACATAATATGTTTCTTTCTCTTCTATAGTGTCTTTTATTAGAAAGGATGGTAAAGATTTCAAGGAAGGGCCTTAAAGATGACTGTTCACATGGGTTATCAAAATCAGTTTATCTACCAAATACATCTGTGTTTCTTTTTTAAAAAAAAATTTAATGTTTATTTATTTTTGAGAGAGAGAGAGACAGAGAATTAGTGTAAGCAGGGGAGGGGCAGAGAGAGAGGAAGACACAGAACCCAAAGCAGGCTCCAGGCTCCGAGCTGTCAGCAAAGAGCCCGAAGCGGGGCTCGAACTCATGGGCCGTGAGATCAAGACCAGAGCTGAAGTCAGATGCTTAACCAACTGAGCCACCCAGGTGCCCCAAGACACCCATGTTTCTAACACACACTAACAAGGTGTTATTAAATACTGAAAATATTAAATGCCACTATTAGAAACAAACAAAAAAAAGAATTACAACCTTGCTCTATAACCAACTTATAGATTTTAATGCAATATTTCTGGTAATCCTACCCGGCTGAAGAATGTAGTTTGAAATGGGAATATGATTTATATAGGATGTGACATGGAATTTTGAGAGCAAAGCACACCAAGAACATTGGATTTCAGGGGGCATGAAGCCTCATTCCTTCATTTATTCACTGGTTATTTCTTGAAGGTCTGCGTGCTTCTCCAAGCTCCTCCCCTGGCTGGCACTGGGTCCCTAACCCAACCTCTCAGGACCTCAGTTTCCTCCCGTAAATTTTAGCGGGTGAATTAATTCACTGTGTTCCTTTTCTGCTCTGAAATGCTACAAATTCCATGTAATCCTACAGAAGTGAAAGCAATACTCAATATCCTACGTGTCAGACTCTTACAGTATGGTCCCAGGACACATACCTCATAGACAAGTTTGAGTTTGAGAAACATGATGTGCTATCTCTAAATTGTATTTCAAAATAAAACTTTAGTATTCACCAAATCCCTTCAAGAAAAAAAAAAAGCAGGGAAGATTCTGGGCTCTGTATAGTCAGTGAAATATTGACACATTCTTAGAGCTCATCAGGTTACAAAGTAACAGTGAGAGAAGAGAAAAAAAAAAAAAAAACACCACCACCACACTGTTCCCCACTGTTCTGTTACTGGTTTACAAATATAAGATACTTTTCCCTTTTCTCCCTTCCACTGCAAAATGCTGATAGATTTGGCAGATTCACAAAAAAAGGGATTAAACCATATGGATTGAGAAGTGCTGTTCTGCCTCAGCATTTCACCAATAATAAACTGCCTTGACTTTTAACACTAAGGTGCTTGAAGAAAGCAATTGGGTGGGAGGGGGGTAGGGGTTTTTGTTTGTTGTGTTGTGTTTTTAATCTTTGTGCAAACAGCTGGAGAGGTCACTATGTATTGAATATCTGTGGGAACAGAAGTGAGAATTCATTCTTATGCAACGTAAAAAAAAAACAGTTGGAAAACAAATTATTTGCTGGGTATTCGAAGGTTTTGCAAATATATAAGGCCTGGGATGCCTTCTGTGTTCATTTTAAAGACACAACTGGTTTGTTTAGAGGTCTTTCTACATTTACCTCTGCACTTCAGTTACTTAAACAACCTAAATGTACTTTGACTTTTGCGGAGGGAAGAACTTGGTTTATCTAAACAACTGTCAGATTTTATAAAAGATAGTTAACCACAAGCTGTTCCAGCAGTTAACCATTTTATTTCAGAAACCAGCCTTGAAGATGAGACAACCTTGGATCTCAGCAGATGGAAATGAATACGCTTTTTAATTACCTGTAAATCATGACTCATCTAAATTGAATAACCCCGGAGTAGGGACTGGGAACAGAGTTAAGCAGTTCATGTTAAGCAGAACGCAAGCTTTAACATACCTTTGGTCCATCAGAATCCCTGTGAGAATTTAAGTTTTACGTAGAAGAGAAAGGAGTAATGTCAAATTATTAACCCAAGCTTCCTTTCTTTAGTGGTTGTTGCTATGCCACTCAGATAGTTTAAGGGAAAACAGCTGTCCAACTATACACATGCTGGGACAGCAAACAGAAATAGAGCCAACATTTGGTGGCTTAGAATACAAATATTTCGCATGGAAAATAGAGGTGCACCTAATAAACTAAGTTGAAATAACATCTGTATGTTATCATTATCATCAAAGAATCAAAGACACCATAAGGACGCCCAAACCTGTGTTGAAATCTACAAGTGTTAACAATGAATCTCAACGTTGATGTAGTTGCCCTGACGCGTAAATTTTTAGGGCATATTTGAACAAAGGGAAGTAAAATGGGCTGCAGAACAGGTCTGTGAAATACCCCCACCGTTTACTGACACATATTTGAAAACAGAATATGTTGTTCTTTCTATACAAGAAATACCATTGCTATGCTATGATGTTTTGATTAGTTGATCTGAGAGTTGTCCAAAAGAGATTTTTTTTTTACCGCTTTTTTGTGCATGGATCATGCTGTCTAGAATTAGGAATTGGGCATCACAAACACAACCGAGTTTAGCACCCCCACGGCTAGACAATCGATGCCCTTTAAAATGTTTAATAAAATATCTCATTGAAAATACGTACACCAATGAGAATGGAACAAGTCAGCCAAAGAGAGAGAGGAAGGAGGTTGGAAAATTGAGAAGCTTTTTTTTTTCAAAATTGGGGAGGGAGAACTCAGACAGCTGGGCAAAAGATTTGATTGGACCGTCAGCTCTGGAATTGTAGGACCTGCAGGAGTAGCTGAGACATAAAAATATTGTTAAAGCAGCAGAATTATGGAGGGCATAAATACCTTCCACACTCATTCTGTGTTATTTTGCATTAAGAGAGAAAGTGCAGGGTGGATCTGTAATAAGGCTCCCTATATACATAAGGGGTGGGGGGAGAGAGAGAGAGAGACAATGAGACGGACAGAGAGAGAGAGACAGAGATTGTTTTTAAGGAATTGGCTCACGTGATTGTGGAACCTGGCAAGGCTAAAATCTGTATGTACACCATCAAGCTGGAGACTTGGAGAATCTGATATTGCAGTTTGAGTCCAAACTGGCAAAATTTCCTCTTTCTAGGGAAACATTGGTATCAACTGATTGCATGAGGGCTACCCACATCACGGAGGCTAATCCGTGTATTCAAAGTCTACTGATTTAAATGTGAATCTCACCTACAAATATCTTCACATTGACATCCAGTTGTGTTTGGCCAAGTATCTGGGTACTGTGGTCTAGCTAAGCTGATACATACAATTAACTGCCCCACGAGCCATATCAGAAACTGTAGAGAGAACAGATACCATGGCGGTGGCTTTAAACATGAGTAAGAAAGGCGCCTGGCTGACTCAGCGACCGACTTCGTCTAGGGCCATGATCTCACAGTTCATGAGTTCAAGCCCCGCATTGGGCTCTGTGCTGACAGCTCAGAGTCTGGAGCCTGCTTCAGAGTCTGTATCTCCCTCTCTGTCTGTCCCTCCCCTCCTTGCACTCTGTCTGTCTCTTTCTCTCTCTCTCAAAAATAAATAAATATTAAAAAAATTAAAGATGAATAAGAAAAGTGGATAGACCGAGAGCAAACAAGGTTCGTGCAAAAGGTAGACTATATCCTAGAATCAAACACTTAAAAATTCTAGATCAACTATAACAATCCACCCTGAAAAGGATTAAATAAGTTGACACAAAAGTAAGGAAAAGTGCCAAATGACAAAAATGATAGGAAGCTGTAAAGCAAAGCATTAACATAGCTTTCCCTGTTGGGCTATTTTCAGGATGTTTGAAGACTCAAAGGTTCTTAGAATGAGAACGAGTGGGAAGGTCTTCGGCTCACAAAGGAGGGAAAATGAACTGGTCGCTAGGTATAATGGTATAAAATAATGAAATAGTTCCAAAACAAAACAAAACAAAGAAAAAAGTCTACCAGTTGGATAGAGTGAGAGCAGGGAGCTTCTGTTCTAGGCAGAAAAGATGATATGAAATCAAACATCCCTCTCAAAAAGTGTTATCGCAAGCTTGATTTTAGAAAGGATTTATAGTACCTGAGTAGTCCAGGAAATTTCAGGCAGCACAATTAGCATAAAAATATGTAACCCACTGGACACCTGATACAAACTAACATAGATATCTCTCCAGGAATTCGACCTCAGTAGAGGGCACAGGGGAATCCCAGAGACAAGGACCCACAAAGCTAGAGGCTCCATTCAATATGATAAATACATGAGGGAAAACCATCCACCATTAACAAAGATCAGGGGGGAAAATATCAGGATTAACACTTTTATAAATTAATATATTTTTTCTAATACTGCATTAACACCTGTACCTAATGTAAACTAATAAAAGTTGAAATCAAACATCTTACTAGTAAAAAACATGAGACAATGTAGACACACAATGACTTAAGACAGCAATAGCCGTAATAATGACTAACTCTGGGAATCAAAAAATAATATTTGACCAAAATATTAAGACAAGCTATCAAGCCAAGGGAAAATTGTGAAGATTTTATTGTTCAGGCATATAAGAGAAATATTTAGCACACTCTTTAACCATAATGATCTTGTCACAAGTAACAGAAAATTAGCTAAAGACACGTCGCTTCATATGGTTGAGATTTTAAATACACAGCATAGTGTATCAAAGAACTGATAACACATATTGGAAAATATAATTGAAAAAAAAGGTAATTAAAATTTTTCATTTAAGTGGTATTCACATAAGGTGTTAATGAGAGGAATTGTCAGTAAAAATGCATTCACTAGAAAAGGAGAAATGAGCTGTTTTTACAATAAGAAGTTCTCAAAAGGACAAAAGATTAACTCAATGTAGAAGAAAGTAAATAATAAACACTTCAGATTGGCAAAATTGATACAAGTACAATTGAAGAATATTAATGATCCTGTGACTATTAAAGGCTTAAAGTGAGCAAAAAATCCACCCATGAAGTTCATCAGACTCACTTCTCTTTTTATTGGGCTAATGTTACTTTCATACCAGTTCCTGACAAAGACAGAACCAGAAAAGAAAGTTATACACCAATCTCGTCAATTAACAGTCATTAGCCCTTAGTAAATTATTACCAAACCAATCCAGTGTAATCCACACATATATATATATATATATATATGTGTGTGTGTGTGTGTGTGTGTGTGTGTGTGTATGTGTGTGTGTAAATATATATATACACACACACACATATATGTGTGTGTATATATATATATATATACACACACATATACACACACACATATATATATATATTTTTACACACACATATGTAATGAAGTTGGGTTGAATCACCTGAGAACAAGGCTGGCCGACCCTTAAAAAAAAATCTGTCTGCCTTAACTGATTCATGCAGGAAAATAAAATATTATTACATAGACGCAGAAAAAGAATTTGAGAGAGTTTCCACACCCATTTACATAAAAAGAAATTCAAATAGAAATTTCTACAATATTAAACTTTCTAGTAGCCATATGTTAAAAACACAAAAAGAAACAGGTGCAATTAATATATTTGATTTAACTCAGTACAGAACCCTATGACTTCAGCAAATTTTCAAGATTTTCAAAAATTATCAATGACATATTTTGCATTGTTTTTCATAGTCTTTCACCGCTGGTGCACTTAAAGCACATCTCAATTTGGAGTAGCCATATTTTAAGGGATCAATAAAAAACACGAGGTTATTGGATCACACAGCTCTAATGCATTCCAGTAAAAACCTACAATTATCCTACCGAAGGGTGAAATGAAAGGATGAAACACAACATATTTCATTGAACACAACATATTTCGTTGGTATTTTCATTCAACACTGCAATAAAGGGACTCACTCCAACATTAAGAAATCGGGATGAAGTTGAAGCTAGTCTATGAGACAGGCTTCCAAAACCACTTGGCTGTCCCCACAGGGAGCTCTGGAGGTGGAATGACCCTTCTCTTCTCCATCAAGTACAAATGACCAGGCCTCTAAACCCTACACACACTCATGATTCACATGGTGACCATGCGAGGTCCAGCAATGCCATGAAGGGGCTCAGAGATGAAAAGCCCTGACCCACCATCATCCCTGGAAGGAGTCCTTCACAGCAGGGCTGTGGGCTGTTTACTACACCGGAGCAAGCACAAGGCTGGGTCTTCTCTGCATGCTCTGAAATATATTCCGGGTAGCAGTGACCTCTGGGTGAAGGAGAGAGGGAGCGAAATACCATCAGAGAGCGATAAACAGAGGACTTCTGCAATATTGCAGTGTTTTTGTTCTTAAGGCTTGTGATGAGTGATGTGCAAATGGTCTTATTTCCTATACATTTTTATGTACAGCAAATTTCATCAAAAATGAATGGATGATGCTTGATGGACAGGAGGAAGGAGACCCTGAGAGAAAGAAAGAGGTGAGGAAAAAAGAAAGACAGGAAGAATATTACAAGAAGGTTGGGACCTTCAGAAAAGTGAAAAGAGGTTCTCATAAAGGAAGGCATCCATCATTTGCAACAGAAAATGAATAAAGCTAATGTATTCTAGAACTTTTCTGCAGAGAAACAGAAGCAAACATAGCAGAAAAACTAGATCAGAACCACGCTGGGTTAGCCACTGAGTTCTCAGCTGAGGGGTATGGCTTCATTTCGCAGGCTTTGTGGGGAGCCTAAAGGAATGAACTAAATGAACTAAAGGAATTTTGTTCATAAACGTCATATTAATGGTGGTCCAACCTTGAAAACAACAGTAAATTGGACACAGAAAACCTACCTGCTACAAAGCCTATGCTTTCAGAATGTAAGTTGGTTTTTTTAGTTCCCTTTGAAGTTTCGGTTTGATATTGACCTAGCAAAAAAATATTTCACAGTCATACTGAATTTTCCCGAAGAAGGAAAAGCAATTCTTGTGCTTCATCAGGTGGCCTCTGAGCTCCCATACAATCAGTTAGTATCTATGAATGTCTTCATTTCATATACAGCATCAGTCCGAGGAGGAACTCCTGGGGCAAATCACTCCCGTAACACATCTTATGTGCACCTAGTTAAAGAAAAGCATGTGAGTATTTAAAGGACCCTCCAAGATAAAAAAAAAATGCTACCATTTGTTAAACACACATTAACCCTTAAGAATATTTACAGTGCGCCCTACCTAGTACCATTACTACATTTAATGTCTACATTGGCCTTAAAGTAATCAGCAGAGTCCGTCTTTAACGGGACAAGACACACCTTTCTAGAAGGCATCTGTTCCCTTTCTGTAAAAATCATGTTTCTACAGGGGATCTACTCCTTTCTTTTTTGTTTTCGTTTTTACCCTTGACAGTAATCTTAGATTCCCTCCTTCTACTACTTAACGAAGTTTTACCTTGGTAATGATCCTTTTTAATGGAATATATTAGAGAGGGACTGTGTAAGAATTGGCCCACCTTTCCTCAACTGCATTCCTATTCAGGCGAAGTTTCGGAAAGGGGAAGCCACTTCGTTTTACTCTCTAGAGATTTCACAGGGGTCCTCTGCCAAGACTTCCCATCCACTAACCCATTTTGTCATCTCTACTTTCACGGACCCGTGTGCATACTACCAAAACTCAACAGTCCTGAGTCTATGCCGGGTCTTTGCTATGAAATGGAAAAACGCTAACAGGGACACCGTTTACTGGGCTTATGATTATTGATATATTACCCTCTCCCATAATAGATTACCTGTCTCTTTACTATGGCTTTTGGTAAATTTTCTCTTAATCGCTACTAATAAAAATCATTTTCGTAGTCATCAGTTATTGCATCTCCTGACTGGGATTGTCCTCCGTTATTTCACTTGATTTTCACAGCCCTTTTGGAAAGGAAGTATTCAAACTGTTTTGCAGATTTGATAAGCTGAAGCCAGTAACCTGACAGAGGTCAGTAGTAAAATTAGATTTGAACCTGGCTTTTTCAGATTCCAAAGTTTTGCATGTTTAACCAGTGTTAAACTTTTTGTTTGTTTGTTTTGCATTTGAGTGACTTAATTCCAATCGTTGTAGCAAGAAAGTGTAACTTTTAAGGAATGGCATTTTCCTTAAAAAAATCTATGTTTTAATTTATAACTCTCTGCAAAAGCAGCATGAGGTTCCAGTTATGCTTTGTTTTGGGTTGAGACTGAACCAACAATAGAATATATATCAGATGCATTATTTGTATTAAACTGAACAGTGGGAATCGTTCTCAGGCAAGATACTTATCAAAAATCAATAATACAATTAACAGTTAAGATAACATGTGGAGATTAGGCTACAGGTATAGATACTTGGAATTAAGCAAATACACCAAAATCAAGGTGGGTTGACAAGTTGGCACAGGAGGGCAAGTGCAGTGACTCCGAGTAAACAAACAAATGCCTTCTGGGAAATTCGATCTGACATTTCAAAGAACACTAAGCCAAGGAGACATGTTGTCATTGAGACAGAAATCTGATTTCAGCTTAAGAGATTTCACAGTGAACTAGATCAGGACCTTTTAAAGACCACTTCTAGAAGATTATTTCTGCTCTCCGTGCCAATGCCATTTGCCTTCTCTGGTTAAATCTGAATACCTTCCTTTTTTCATACACTCATTTGTTCATTTATAAATCTATACATCTATGCATGCATAGACCCAACTGCCAACTCAAGAAAGTCTTACGGTCCATGCAGTGCTTCTTACGGAGCTCCTACCGTGTGCTAACACTGACTTTACAAAACCTTGAGGCATGGGTTGGAGAACGCCAAGCCTTAGCGTACGAATCAGCGGTAAGTGCACGATATGATGATACTCTGTGTCTTGGGGTATTCATTCACAAAGAAGGCATTGGATAGGGATGACATGTATAACTTGTCCAGCTTTAAAGGGCATGGAATCTCTCTAACACTGATGGGCATGAAGGAAACACCATCTGGGGAACTAGGGTTTCTTGAGCAAAAGTAAATGAAGAGCCGAGTTGCAAATTTATCTCGAAAGTAAGGCAAAGTTCGCCTGTGCCAACTGGGGAGAAATATCTTCAGTTTCATTTCAGAAGTTTTTATGAAATGTTGATCTTGGTACCTAGCCATTTCAATTGATGAGTTAATGGCATGTTTAGTCTCAGCCTCGTGCATATATGCTTTCTGGTAAAGACGAAATGTGCGAGGTGGCAAATTTATCCTCAGGTCAGTTCTCGCATAAATACAAACAATTGGGAAGGACTAGTAAACAGGTTTTTTTTTTCTTTTAACAAATGTAGTCCACATGACAGACGATGCTGAATACTGTAATTTACAAACAACCTACCTCTCTCTGAATTGTTAATTTTATTTCTTCCCTAAATGTTAACATGTTCTCATCTCTTTCAAAGTTATCTATTAAAAACACAACATCTCTCTGTCCCCAAAATAAATAAAAAACGTTGAAAAAAAATTAAAAAAAAAGGGGGAGCCTGGGTGGCGCAGTCGGTTAAGCGTCCGACTTCAGTCAGGTCACGATCTCGCGGTCCGGGAGTTCGAGCCCCGCTTCGGGCTCTGGGCTGATGGCCCGGAGCCTGGAGCCTGTTTCCGACTGTGTCTCCCTCTCTCTGCCCCTCCCCCGTTCATGCTCTGTCTCTCTCTGTCCCAAAAATAAATAAAAAACGTTGAAAAAAAATTAAAAAAAAAAACACAACAAAACACACGCACACAGCCACCAAAAATAAAATAACTGATGACAACGAAAGGCTCAGTTTTGTATCTTAACGTGAATTCTTTCCAGAGGACGCTAACCGGTCTTGTCAAACGAGCCTTAGAACTGGATCTACCTGAAAGCCAGTATTTTCACCTTGGAACAGCGAATGAAAGCCCATAACTCGTGCACTAGCTACTGAAGAAATAAATTCTTTCTGTATTTGAAGGCTTCAGAGCCACAGGGTTATAAAATAGGAGGAAACAGTGGGTGGACCAAAGAAGGAATTTCCATCTATTTACTACAATGTTGAGGACTGGTAGAGAAAAAGCTTTAAACTTTAAACTTTTAAAGCCTGTGAATAACAGTCCGGGGTAGGAAACAAACAGGTGAATAATAGTTACCTTAGGGGCTAACCTATTATTATTGCTGTCTACCAAAAAAACTGGTAAAAATATGCTCCTGAATATAATCCTCTGTTTAAATATTTTAATCCAAATAAAATATAGGATGTCTCTTTAAAAAAAATCTAAAATACTTTTAAGACTTGGGTCCTTATGCCAATGACTATAATATTCACTTTTTAAAACATCGTTTTTGGTTAAATTTGGGTTGTGCTTTCTTCCCTAGCAATATTATGTAAAACATTACTTTTCAAAGTGTTAAGTGGCGAATGAAAAATTCAACTTATTTTAAGTATTTCCAGAAATTGTGACCATCTCGGAAATAATCTGGAATGTTGTAAAAATTGCCTTGGGAAGTTCAGTCGTCCCTTTTTTCCTACATAAGACCTTGACCTAGCATTATTTTCTTTTTAAAAAAGTCTGCATAAAGTTGAACATTGCCATCAGACATTGAATTGAAAAAAATATGTGGTTGATGTTGCTCGAAGTGTTCTGCTACATTTTGTCCTTAAATTCCATTGTCCTCCTAGGGACCTGGCTGTGCCATGGCACAGCCTATCTTTCTGGAAAGGAGTGGCTTAAGGAAACAATAGACCCTTTCTGGGGCAGAGCTTGGCAACGGCAGGAAGATGATTCCAGAAGGAATGTTTTCCTCCTTGGTGTTGTGAAATCTAGGGTGCACTTTTGCTTGGTGGAAAAATGAATATTTACAGATTTTCTATTATAATTGATGAGTATGGGCTTTAGTCTACAAAAGGCAACACAAACTATGATTAGGACATTGCACTTTATGCCAATTTTATGGAGAACTTGAACATCATCTCTGAGTTGTGGATGTCTCAAAGCCAGTGTCCCCTTATCTTTCGGAGACTAACCCTGATTAAAGTCAAGAATTAAGGTTTTCACGTGCGGGCGGGGACTGAGGAGACAGTGACAACCATCATTTTGGTTATGCTCCGTTATTAGCTCTCTGGTCACAACTTGGGTGGCCTGACATATGCCTGAGCTGCATTTCATTCTTGGTGTCTCCTAAATAATGGGTTTCTACTAGTAAACTCATTAAATAACTGCAGTGCATTTTGGATTATTCCTACAAAAATATCAGCTTCTTCTTCTTCTTCTTCTTCTTCTTTTTTTTCCCCATCCTGATGTATTTTTTGGAGAGAGAAGGGTTAGGGTTGTAGTTATAGCTAGTGAACAGAACTGTGCACGTGCTAGAGCCTGGAACAGTTGGAGTATCAAGCAGATTGTGTCACCTGTCATGTCCGTAGCCCAGAAAATGGCTGTGCCGCTTTCCAGATCGTGCACATTTGGGGGACTGCACGCCCCAGACATGTATGAAATGGGACTAGAACTGGTAACAGGCAGGCTAAGGGAATATTTCTCTTTTTCGCTTCCTAAGGATTTGGACCCATGAGTCTTTGTGCGTGCTCGTAACACACTCAAAAGGTCGACTTTCCTAGCAACTTCCCAAAGTTACTCTTTATCTACAATTTCCTTATAACCTATTTACACTATACAATGAATTTGCTTCAAAAGAGACACCTCTGGGGGCGCCTTGATGGCTCAGTCGGTTAAGCCTCCGACTTCGGCTCAGGTCATGGTCTCGTGGGTTACGGGTTGGAGCCCTGGGTCAGGCTGGTGCTGACAGCTCAGAGCCTGGAACCTGCTTCGGATTCTGTGTCTCTCTCTCTCTCTGCACCCCCCACCCCCACCCCCACGTTCAGGCTCTCTCTCCTTCAAAAATAAGTAAACATCAAAAAAAAAAAAAGAGAGACACCTCTGTGAGGTTTGCCTTCCACTTTAGTTCTTTAACATTTCTGCCTTTTGATTTGTTTACTTCGCTGAACACAATACTGTAGATGTCCTTTAAAAACGTGAATTGGTGGGGGCGCCTGGGTGACTCAGTCAGTTAAGCATCCAACTTTGGCTCAGGGCAAGATCACAGGGTTTGTGAGACAAAGCCCACATTGGGTTCCCTGCTGACAGTAAAGAGCCTGCTTCCGATTCTTTCTCTCTCGTTCTCTCTCTGCCCCTTCCGCATCTGCACAGTCTCTGTCTCCCTCAAAATAATAAATAAATAAACTTTAATAAACGTATTCTTTTTTTTTAAAGTTTATTTATTTTTGGGACAGAGAGAGACAGAGCATGAATGGGGGAGGGTCAGAGAGAGAGGGAGACACAGAATCGGAAACAGGCTCCAGGCTCTGAGCTGTCAGCACACAGCCCGACACGGGGCTCGAACTCACGGACTGCGAGATCATGACCTGAGCCGAAGTCGGCCGCTTAACCGACTGAGCCACCCAGGAGCCCCAATAAACGTATTCTAAAATTAAAAAAAAAAATGCGTCGCACTGATTTTCTAAGATCGCCTTACTTGGACATATTTTAAAGTCTCTTTGGAGGCACATGATTCATTATGTTTGGGAAGGAAACACTTGTGCCTCCCCCAAAGGAAAAAGGAGAGAAAAGTTCTAAAGGTTTCTAAAAAAGACACTCCAACTCACCATGTTGAGGTTCATGGGACCATGAACCTCTTCAGCACAAAAGGAAAGAAAGCACAGAAAAGCCACAAGAGCCCAAGCATTTTAGCTAACAAAATCCCATCAGTGTTTTTTGAAAAGTGTGCGATGCCTGACCAAAGAGAATGAGTAAGTCAATTAGGAAATACAAAATATTAAATTAATGGTCTTACTAAATGTCTACGGATTGCAACCAGACTCTTGGTGCTGGCTTTCTCAAATTTCAAAAGTTCCCTCTTTAGAAAAGATCCATGCTGGTAGTCTTGAAATATGATGGTTATTTTTCCTTCCCTTCTTTGTATTTCTCTGCCTCGACTCTAAACACTTCTCTTATCACCTTTGTTTTCCACGGAAAGAATGGTAAGTGGCTTTATTTTACTTCATCTCTAAACCCAAATCTTTGAAACACTGCCTGAGACAGGGTCTAATGTCACAGTGACAGCTTTTATGCGAGGGTTACGCATTATCATTTTCTACCTCATTTCCTCCTCCAGGACACCTTGACATTAGAAACTGACTTCGCCCAGCGAGTTAATTCATTTAAGTACTTGGCAGGCCATAGACAATTGACTCTTCTTGGAAGGCCCATTAGCAAGGAGAGGAGTTCTAAATCAGACTTTCTATGGAGACCACACTGAAGTTAGTTTATAACTCAAGATGCTGAAGGTACATATCTGTCCCTCAAATGTCCCACGTAAGAATCAGCTCAACTTTGAGAGGCTATGGGACTTTCTGAGTCTTCACTGAGTACTTGTTCACAGACGTAAGCAAGACGCAGTACCACAAATCTGTAAAAGCAAAATGTTGAAATGAGACAAACCTAGCTTGGGTTCTTGATTCCATCATGAAACTGATACATTATTTTGAGCAAAGTTCACAGTAGCTTCTAGCTTGGCTCCTTCCACTGTAAAGTATGCCTCATCCTTCAACAAGCTTTTAGAAGTAGGAGAGGAGTCCACGTATGGGATGTGTTAGTGAAATGTTCGACAGTAAGAAATTAAACCGTAGCATCTACTCATATTTTCACTACAATCCCATCTACCCTTGGGAAAATCACCCAATTCATCTGTTTCAGTTCCTCATCTGCAAAATGGAACCACAACAGGTTCATAAATTGTGGATATGTGGGAATGTCAAGATTAAGTGATGCTGTGCTTATATTTCCTAACCCTCAGGGATATGTATATTTAAATATGGAGAAGGGCACAAGATCTCCGCAGTTAAAGAAAAAGATCTGAAGATTTCTGAATAATGACCATTATACTAGTGGCCAATGACCCAGATAATGTATTAGTCCAGGTTTGGAAAAAAAGTAACGGACTTGGCTTCAAACTTCAGCTCTGTTGTTTGTTTGCTATATGCCCCTGAGTAAAACACTTAACCTCTCGATGCCTCAGTTTTCTCATCTTGAAATGGGGAAAAAAATTACTTTTCCACAGAAAATCTGGGGATTAATGACAGCGCTCATAAGGCATTTGTCATAGAACCCAACAAGTACGTCTAGGAAGGGCATAGATAATAATAGCTGTAACCTGTTGAACATACATATTTCTCAGATACTATACTAACTGCTCTACGTGAATGAAAGCATCTAATCTTACCCATGATATGGTATTATATTAGCCCTATTGTATATATGAGAAAACAGAGACCCAAAAAGGTTTGCTTTCTTGCCTAGGGCCACAGACCAACTGAGTACTTGCACAGAGATTAAGTAGGTACCGGCCTTTAAAGAAGATATTGTTATAGTACTCCCACGGTAATATGATAACCTCCAGACAGATTGGGAGGGCTTTAGAATCTGTGGTATATTTGAAAGATCGAATGGATCTTTCTGGCGGCAATCATGTCTGGTTGCCACCTTGTTCTTGCCGCTAGTGACTTAGCCAATTGCTACTTACCCTTTTATTTACTCTTGAAACATAAGTGATGAATAACGAATGGGGTTAGCAGTGACTGTTTGTTGACTCTTCATGTGCTGGAAGATTTCCACGCCCGCATTGTCTCTATTCTTGACAATGTCCTTACTAGTTACTGTAATGTTCCCTGTCTTTTAGATAGTGATAATCAGAGTCAATGAAGACATGTGTGTGTGTGCATGTGTGTGTGTTTCCCCCAGATATATGTATCAAGAAATCTGAGGAGGTATGCATACAACTGAGGTCTCTCTGCCTGTAAAACCTAAATTTGTTCTACCACAATGTTTCCTTTTTGAAAGATCTCATAGACATCTACGGACACTAGAACCTTCAGAGAGCCCACAGTACAACAATGAAATTGCAGTAAGAAATATATAAAAGTTATAGAAGATTTGGTTTATGCCCACAGGACATTAATGATTCTTTAAAAAAAAACAGTTATAAATAAGCAACTCTTTACTGCCACTTGTGATATTTATGTAACAATTGCCAATGTATCATAGTATCTATTACTATGTGTATTAAGCAACAATTTATTACATACATTTCTGTATTCTTTTTAATTTTTTTTTTCTTAATCTGAGGGGGTGGGGAGGGGCAGAGGGAAAGAGAGAGAATCCCAAGCAGACTCCATGCTCGGCATGGAGCCCAACAAGGAGCTCTATCCACAACCCTGGGATCGTGACCTGAGCCGAAATCAAGAGTCAGACGCTCAACCTACTGAGCCAACCAGGTGCACCAACATTTCTGTATTCTATGTCACATGTAAAATATAAGAATAAACTTTACCTTCACATTGTAGTTGCAAAGAGGGTCATTTTTATAAGTTACGGAAAACAAAGGAATAGTATTATTCATGGATAAAAGAAAGGAAGTGAACGGGGAAAATGAGACAAGGGATAAATAGCCTGATGGGAAAACAAGAGGGAAGCAGAACACTGTTTCCCAAAAGCAAACAGAAATATGTTTCTGAAATGAGGGAGCAGCCAAAACAATAAAAACCTTGAGAGTGGTTGTGTGAGATGATGTCAGTTGGTCTCAAGAGATTTACCAAGTGGCAACTGGTGACCTTGACTGTAAAGTTTTCTTTTTCTTTCTTTCTTTCTTTCTTTCTTTCTTTCTTTCTTTCTTTCTTTCTTTCTTTCTTCTTTCTTTCAATTTTTTTGACCTTTATTTACTTTTTTGAGATTGAGAGAGACAGAGCATGAACGGGGGAGAGTCAGAGAGAGAGGGAGACACAGAATCTGAAACAGGCTCCAGGCTCTGAGCTGTCGGCACAGAGCCCGACGCGGGGCTCAAACTCACAGACTATGAGATCACGACCTGAGCCGAAGTCAGACGCTCAACCGACTGAACCACCCAGATGCCCCTTGACTATAGAGTTTCAAGAGAGTACTAAACTAGAATTAATTATCAATGGGGGCAGCTGGCTGGCGTAGTGGGAAGAAGAGTCCGTGACTCTTGGTATCGGGGTCATAGGTTCGAGCCCCACATTGGGTGTTGAGATTACTTAAATAAATAAAACTTAAAAAAAACAGAATTAATTAACAATGAATGGAATGCAAGAAAGTGGAACAGCCTAGTAGAAACTCTGTCAGGAATATTTTTGTTTTCCTGTGATGAGGAGCAAAGAAATGTGGCAGTAGGTGGAGGAAGAAATGGGGTCAACAATGGACTGCCGAGTTTTCTCAGTGGTAGTATGCATTTTGTCTCATTGTAAGAGAAAAAAAATACCCAAATGGTGTTTTTTTAAGAATTTTATTCTATTAATTGACTCCTACAGTGGAATGGCCTAACCCTTTGAAAGTATCGGCTCATGAGCCATACCCTAGTTTATTGAATTAATAGAAGCTCAGAAACCTGTCTTTTTAGGAAGCACCTCTGGAGAAACACATGAACATGACAGTTTAGGAATCACTCACTTCAGTGGCATAAGCATCTCTATTAAAGGTGACAAATGCATAGGCTGAACGGCGTATTTTCTATCTCGAAATTATTTGAAAGTCCTAATCGTCGATTTATTCTTACTGTATATCTGTTCTGTAGGCTTTTGAAGGTCATATGGGGAATTCAGGCAGGTCTCGAGTGCTAAGTATGTTGCTTTACAATCTTTTTCACTAATTCTCCCAACTTAGCACCACGTGGACAGAGATGGCTCGTACGGTGGGATCTATTTCTCATTACTGAGTGGGTTCTTCCACTTAGGGAAGTTCCCAGAGGAATCGGTCCATTTTCCTGTTTATTCTAGACAAGAAAAATCTCCCTCGGGAATATACTTTGCTTCCTGTATTTACTACACTCATGGACTGTGGGTATAGCAACAAGTGCTATTGTATACATTCCTGTCCCCAGATGTGTGTATGTCTCCTTGCCTTTGCATTTCTGAGAAATGACACACTTTTTTCACAGGTGCCCTAACTTTGTAATCCTCTGGGTTTTGAGTTCTCTGCCAAGCACTTCCCCACGACCTCTTATTATTTTTATTACCTGGCAAAGTCTTTTTGGTTTGTGTACCGCGAATAAGAAAGGGGTAATCACGGTGTTTGTGAATCTAAATTCCATCTTTTTCTGCACAAATCTGATCTTGTTACTTAACTTTCATAAGCTGTAGTGTTCTCTTCTGTAAAATGGAATCAATGACAGCTGTCTAATAATGTTAAGAGGCAATGCATTGCAATGCGTAATGCCATCTGGGAGGAAACAGTATGCAATGAACAGTCTTAGTTCTCTTCTTATCCAAACTACCAGAGTGAGGGGGGGAAATACTGATATGATCCTTGATTACTGTGTCTCTTGCTTAATATCTCTGAGAATCTACATTGATGGAATTGTTACAAAGATTTTGTTTTCCTGGAAGTTTATAATTTCCTATAAGCTCAATGCCAGGAAATTAATTAAAGCAGCACTAATCTTTTACAGTGAGACAAAAAAAAAATCCTGTTAATCTTAGGCTAATTACATACAATAATTTTGAGAATTTGCTCACTGCCCTGAGTGTTTTCTGTTTCCTGAATGTAAGCAAAAGTTTAGCCGCTGAATTTAATGACTGTTGATACTATTTCATCCTTTATCTCAAATTAAAATAACTATGGAAGAATGAATTGTGAACAGAGACTATCATATGAATGCAAAAATATACTCTTGTAAGTAATAATAGACAACACCACGCACAAGCATCATATTAGTTTCCACTAATATTTTTTTAAAAGCTTCAGACTTTCAAAGAGAAAGGGGGGATTTCAGATTGATAAGTACAAGGATTTAAACTTAAATAATAGCAGGTAACATATATGAAGTTTCTTTTAACACAGATTTTTCATATCTTATTCTGTAACAATGCCCAGCTTATTTCTTTAAAGAATTAACGGATATGTAGAGTTGAGCGGAAGGTAACGATACATCCAAAAACGCTGGACTATACCTTAACTAGGCCCTTGAAGAAAATGCGTATTTTGGAGACTTGCACCCTCAGAGCTTGTTCAGGTAATACCAGGCAGAATGTTTCCACCTGAATCTTGTAACGCTAGGA
The DNA here is from genome assembly GCF_018350175.1 of Felis catus. Taxonomy (NCBI): domain Eukaryota; kingdom Metazoa; phylum Chordata; class Mammalia; order Carnivora; family Felidae; genus Felis; species Felis catus. The sequence goes on from NC_058368.1 coordinate 74,742,279, forward strand.
TTTTGTCTGATTCACGTGGATTAAATAGCGTCTCACAATTGGGTTCTTACGCATTTGTGAACCACAAAATTGAACAGAAAAATAGTTACCTTCAAAAACCAGTGAAAGGTTTTGAAAACCAGGTAAAATCTCACTTGGAAGCACAGTGTGGTCTAGAACCCTCCATCTCTCCCCTGGTTGCCATTCGTTTACTGAAAACCAAAGCAATGGTACCTGCGCGACCAGCACTCTAGGTCAGTGGTGGCCCTTACACATCACGACCTCATAATTAGAAACACGGTCTAAATGTGTGCTTCTGTAAAGAACAAGCACGTAACTCTCAGAGATGTTTACATTTGCAGGTCTCTTAACTACGTCATAATTTACTCCGTGAGCTATGGTGCATACATAATTTTAGCGTTTTTTTATTTTTTGGACAAAATGCCAAATAACAAATAGCGCGACGGGGCATTATCAAGGTAACGGAGAACCCGATTTGAGATTTATTCTTCATTTTTCCACCTGTCAACTCAAATAGCACAGTTTTTTTTTTTTTTCTGCTGTAAAAAATCCTTACCTGGGAATCTTTGTCTTGTTATTAATATTAAGCATTAGTGTCTCGATTACCCTCTAAGCTTCCAAACTGCCTGAATTCAGAGGCTGTATTGTATGCCTCTCTGTACTTCACCTTGACATGAGAATTGCCTTCAATTTTGTAAAGGTCAACAATTTGCCAGGAACTGAATCTGTGGTTGAGGGCATATGTAAAAACACCTGGGAGCCCATGCATCGCTCTGAGTGCACTTTGGATGGAAAGCGTTCTTCCTTCCATTAAAGTCCTCAACGCCGAGGGGCCTTTTCCCTTTTCCTGTTTATTTCCTACTATACCTCTTTATTGCCCCTTTGATATTTCTTTAATTTGGCACAGATAACAGTTTGTGGAGATCCAGAATAGAGTTCGCCCCTTCGCGGCATTAATTTTTAGGTTTGTTTGGGTTGGGAATGTGTTTGTTGCTTCAATTCGGTCTTGTAGTCTGTACCTAGGCAGCATAACATATGCACCGTAATGGAGTGTGTCGGGTATGAAGAGTCAAGCCATTAGGCAGTGCATTAAGCAAAGCCTCTCCAGCTAGTGCGCTGAGCCTGGCTAGATCTTAGAGAGGCCAGACCTATGCACACAGAGCCCTTGAGATGCATTTTCTTGCACTCTCTTTGTTTGTATTCTCTGATGTTTGCAGATGCGATGTGAGTCTTTTGATTGATTCCATTTGGTTGGTTCAATGAGCATGCCCAATGGGCTTTGTTCCCCATGAGTTGAGACAGCGAAGAACGATAATGAAATGTTTCCACCTGCGCATAAAGATCTTATCATACACTACAGCAAACTGTATCACATTCAATGCTGATGGATTTGCTGAGACTGTTAACCATTAACAAAATGCTCTTTTAATGGGCCTGCAAAATCCATAAACATCAAACACCCATAGTCCAATATGTCTAAATGATCTTTCCTCCACCCAAAAAACTCAAGCTTTCAAATCGTGCCTTAAATTAGGTGGGTGCATCAAATATGAATACTTTTGATTAATAATCATCTGAACAACTGCCTTGTTTCAGCATGTAATTTTTTATGTCGGATGACCTGTGAAGTCCATTTCACATTTCAAAAGACTGACCCGGCTACCGCTCCCTTTTGAATTTTGACTTAAAGATAGATTGAAACAATTTGTACCTTTATTTGCATTCTTATTTGCTTATTCCCAGAGATTTCTCTATAGTTTAAATTACAAGTAGGCTACACACAGAATTCCACCCCATCAAATTGATTTGCTTATTATAATCTTTCTCCTCTAACAACCTGTTTCTCAGTTACCTTAACGTCTCAATTATGTTGCTACTTTATCGAAAACCATTTCTTTAAGGCTGTTAGTTACTTTTCCTGGTGTGATTTCTTTTTCTAAAAATCTGTTGAATAAACTTCCCTTAACCTACTTTCCAGTAACTTACTATTAGGCTGTCCCTAATGATCACATAATTGTTTTCTTTCTGTAGAAATTAATTTCATAAAGTCTCCTTTTTAGCATTAGCAGAATGGATAGGGACAAGTATATCAGAATTGTCACATTTTATAGAAATTATAATTGTCATAATTAATAGAAATATTATGATATTTATGGAAAAAGTTTTCAGTACATGGTGACACTTCACCAAAGAGGAAATAAGTACATAGACTAGTGCCCACGTATACTAAGTTATAGTGAGAGAATATGAATGGCCAAAACAGCTCACCATTTTGTGCTTATAAGTTTTTAGAAATTATATAAAATATTTACAGTTCTCACAACTGAGACGCTGCCGGTAGAAATAAGAAACATGAGGGCACAGACTTTTTAGAAATCGATTTGATCAAACTTTTGAAAAGTCTCAGATTATTCATATCTGAGAATTATATCAATGCCCTTAGGGATTGCAATATTTATAGGCAGTCATTTGAAGAGTGACTGAAGCTAGTAACGTTAGAAAACTTGTGGATGCCCGGGTGGCTCAGTCAGCTAAGCGTCCAACTCCTGGTTTTGGCTCGGGTCATGATCTCATGGTTTGTAGGATCGAGGTCCGAGTCAAGCTCTGTACTGGCAGCACAGAGCCTGCTTGGGATTCTCTCTCTCTCCCTCTGTCTCTGCCCCTCCCCCACTCTTGCTATCTCTGTCTCTCTCAAATCAAAATAAATAAATAAACTTAAAAATTAAAAAAAGGGGCGCCTGGGTGGCTCAGTCGGTTAAGCGGCCGACTTCAGCTCAGGTCATGATCTCGCGGTTCGGGAGTTCGAGCCCCGCGTCAGGCTCTGTGCTGATAGCTCAGAGCCTGGAGCCTGTTTCAGATTCTGTGTCTCCCTCTCTCTGACCCTCCCCCGTTCATGCTCTGTCTCTCTCTGTCTCAAAAACAAAAACAAAATTTAAAAAAAATTTAAAAAAAAGTTAAAAAAGAAAGAAAACTTAAGAAAGGCCTAACAAAAATGCCAAGACTCAAGAGGACATGTAGAACCTATTGGGATGCAATCCGGTGTTGTTAAGAGACCAGCCTCCTGTGTGGTCTGTTTAGATGTCAATGTCAACACTTACCAATTGCATTGCCTAAAGCGCAGTACTTAGTACCCCTGGCTAGGTGCGGCCGCTGGACCCATCCAAGCCTGCAACACCTAAGACCCTCCAAATTTCACAATCCTGGGGGACGGGTTTAATTTGGGCAACTAGGTTATTTATTCCTGGTGCTTCGGAGGTCATTCATGGTGGGATTCCAGCATGCTGACCTAGACCCTCTAAAACCTCACATCAGAAATCATATTACATGGCATCTGTAGGGTGATACTGACTTCTCCATCTCACTGCTAATTTGTTCCATGCAGAAAACAAACACACCTGGCATAACATTCATGGTCTGTTTATCCCAGGTGATTTCCAAAGAGTTACGTAAAATTTAAGAATGTACCTTTTCCTTCTTACATCTCCAGGAGAAATGATGAAAATACTCAGACAAGAGTTCATGACAGTTGTTGGGGTTTCACCCCGCACCAGGTTAACAGAGTTAAATACTAGTTTTTACATCGCCTAAGACCAATACAATTACTTTATCTAAGTGTTTCAAGATAAGTGTTTAAGATAAAGTGTTTAAGTGTTTAAGATAAAATTTGCTTTTCTTTGAATATTTTGTCTTTACCCAGATACCCATTTTAATTTTTCTTCTTTATAGATCTACTTAATATTATTTGGAAAAAAAATGGTGAAAATACTGTCAAATACAGGTCAAAATTATATTTGTTCTGAATATATCGGAGCTCACAAAGTCAGTTATTACAGATAGTACATTAATATATTTCCCTTAAATTAGCTAAAATCCCCCCCAAATCCTTGTCTCTATGCCCTTTACCAATGTTCATATCACTAATCCACTATGGGATGGGATATAGGGCCATAAGGAGGAACACAGGTTTCACATGCACTTTGTAATGGGGCCTGTCTACGCTTGCCCCTTTCCCTTGGCGGTGGGAACATACCTGGGCAAATTTGCTGCCAGATAAAACATGAGGACCAAAGTCAAGGCTTCAGTCCATTTTGGCTCGGATGACACAGAGCACAGGGAGTGATTGCACCAAGACCAAAAGACCAACTTTGCTAAGCCTGGCCTAGATCATTCGTTCATAGAATTGTGACCTAAGAAAACACTGGTTGCTAATTCAATGATTTGGTGGCTTCATCGATGCCTGATACAGAAACAAACAGAGAACATTTTGCACGCACGAAATAAAATAAACCTTCCAAAAAATGCCACGGCTGTGGAAATCAAGGAAAGCGTACATTATTTTGTAGGAAAAGTGCCAAGGCTAAGTTCCGATCAATGACAGTCCAGTTCTGACCTATGGCAGTGCCGCTCGTGGTTTTAAAGTTACACATAGGATATGCTCGCATCACTCTGTACTTTAGATGCCATAGACATAAAGATTTTGCAAGTACGTGAGTACGTGTGCGTGCGTGCACTCGTGTGAATACAGTCAGTCCTCGTTATTTGTAGACTCTGGTGAATTTGCCTATTCGCTGAAACTTATTTGTAACCTTAAATCAGTGCTTTCACGGCTTTCGTGGTCATTCACAAACGTGTCAAGTGGTAAAAAAAAAAAAAATTAAATTGTTGGAGAAGCATGGTCCTGGCTGAGGCGGAGCAAGGCGTCAGCACTCTGCCTTCCTGTCTCAGCTTTCATATTGCAAACCAGTTGTCTTTTTAAGATCTATTTACCGTCACTTCTTTTTTGTTTTTGCATTTCGGTGCTTTATGTTAGTGAATTTGCTGCTTACAAAGGCTCCCGAGCAAAGTGCTAACATGCTTTGTAGTACTCTTTTTTTTTTTAAGTTTTTAAATGTTATTTATTTCTGAGAGAGAGAGACAGAGACAGAGAATGAGCAGGGGAGGAGCAGAGAGAGAGGTAGACACAGAAAGCAAAGCAGGCTCCAAGCTCTGAGCTGTCAGCACAGACCCGTATGCAGGGGCTCAAATTCACAAACCATGAGATCATGACCTGAGCCGAAGACCGAGGCTCAACCAACTGAGCCACCCAGGCGCCCCTGCGTTCTAGTATTCTTAAGCATAAGAAGGCTGGGATGTGACTTATGGAGAAAATATAGGAGTGAGATAATCTCCGTTCATGTGTGCAGTTCTCGTACTCCTGGCCATCAGTTCAACGCTGACGGATCAACAACACGGTGTGTTCAAAAACGGAAGAGGAAATTTGCCGGTCTTCACCTGTGGCTGCTCTGGAAAGTGCCAAAGGCACTTCTCCAACGAGTGTTAAAAGCGTGAGAAAGATAGGAACTGCAGCTAACTGGGTGGATTCATGAGCTATCAGCTGATAAAAAAATGAACGATAGTGGGCATCATCATTGTGGGGCTGAAAGCCACAGAAATCTACACATTACCCAGAGTCAGATAAATGTTAAGCTCGGCTAATGCCAGCTAGCTCCCACATGTCATAAGGTGGTACGGACGTTATCTTTGCAGGAGAGGCAGGGTTCTGCGGATCGGGAGGATATGGAAGGATTTTTTAGATTCCTGATAAGTGCTATACAAGAAAGGGTTATGTGTCAGAGCAGGTTTTCTACACTGATAACAGTTACTATTTTTCTCTTTTTAACAAGGACATTGGCAAACAACCCTATATAACAAAAATGATGTGGCACTTGGTGAAAACATACCCAGGGAATCGCGGGAATCTAGATTTCCCCTAGGAGCCACAGCCTAGTACTTGCTAATTTAGTGTTACAGCAACTTCATAGAGCATTATTATCATAGGCAATGAGAATCAGCTCTTTGTGAGTGTGTGTGTGTTTTAAGGAACATGTTCACAGCACGGAAGTTAAATGTTGTGTTCCTTCCCTTCTCATACCCATCTCAAACCCAGTACTCATTTATGGCAGGTAAATGTAAAATCATAACTACCTCATTTTAGCTCTCAGGGTAGTTGTGCTTGGGCCTTGGAAAAACACTGTGTATCTATCTGTTTATCATTCTATGTGCCTATTATCTATCTATCTCTCTCTCTATCTATCATCTATCTATCTATCTATCCAGACATAGATGTAAACTTTTAACATAAGTCACTCTTTTTTCATTTACATTATAATTGTATCATTTTATGATATATGTGAAGTTGGTTATATTAAATACGAGGATTAAATATAAGACTTCCAGGACGGTAAAGGGAACATTACAAAAAAAAAAAAAAAACAATTCGGGTCCAGTAAGATTAAATGCTGCTAAGGTATATTACTTACACATTGAAGAGGGGTCAGAAGGTCTCTAAATTATAATTCAGAATTTCAAATATAATTCTAATGAGACAAGTAGACGAGCAGAGGAAGATGATTTAATAAACGATGATGTGAAAACTGTTAATCATTTGGAAACAACACATTTAGATTCCTAATGCAAACCTTACATCAAATAAATTCCACATGAAATTGATTGCCTGTAAACTCGGAAATAATCAAGTATGCTAGAGAGTAAAAATATTTTTTAAATGACACAACATTTGGGGTGCCCGGTTGGTTCAGTTTGGTTAAGCATTTGGCACACGTGTCTTCAGCTCAGGTCATGACATCACCGTTCAGGAGATGGAACCTCATATTCGGCTTCACGCTAACAGCATGGAGCCTACTTGGGATTTTGTCTCCCCCTCTCTCTGTTCCTCCCCCACTCATGCTCCCATGCCCATGCTCTCTCTTCCTCAGAATAAATAAACTTTTAAAAAAGGACAAAACTTACATACTACAGAAACTCTAAAAGAGAACTCTTGACTATACAAAGTTTAAAGCTGGGGGAAAGAAACCACCTTAAACAAAGCTGAAAGATACAATGGGAAGTGATAAGGCTTTTGGGATTAGATGAGGAGGGAGTGGGTAGAAGGCTTAGGATCAATAATGGCAAGTCAGGAAAAGGCTTGTTCTTTTTTTTTTTTAATTTTTTTTTTAACGTTTTTATTTATTTTTGGGACAGAGAGAGACAGAGCATGAACGGGGGAGGGGCAGAGAGAGAGAGAGACACAGAATCGGAAACAGGCTCCAGGCTCCGAGCCATCAGCCCAGAGCCTGACGCGGGGCTCGAACTCACGGACCGGGAGATGGTGACCTGGCTGAAGTCGGACACTTAACCGACTGCACCACCCAGGCGCCCCAGGAAAAGATTTGTTCTTACATCCTGGTGTAAGTACACTGGTACAACGTTTCTAAAAAAGTAGTGGGCCATATACGTTAAAGAAAACTAAAATCTAACACATTTCACCTGGCAATTCCACATTGAGGGAAGTGCGTCAAGTAGAGTTGAGTAAGTGCATATTGCACACACGTACACACACACACACACCACACATGTACACCACACATATATCGAACAAATGACATTCTTTACAGCCTTGTTGGTTTTGGTGACATATTAGAGGCAACCTAATTTGAGCAGCTAAGGATTTGCTGAGTAAAATTGTTGAAGTTGTTTTAGGAAAACTGTTGATAGGCTAGAAGAAAAGCTTGAAATCTCAGAAAAGAAGAAAAGGAAGAGGAAGAAGGAGGTGGGAAGGATGAGAAGAAGGAAAAGAAACCCTCTTTCAAGGCCATCGGGAGTCTAGGGAACCCTCTGGACAGAGGACTGACAGGTTTCATTTATGGGTATAATGGAAATTGAGAAAAGAAATGTAGGCAAAATCTAACAATAGTTTCCTAATCTGGAAAATGGAAAAAAAACAAACAAACAATGAAAATAAATGCCAAGAATTGCATGGTTAATCATAATTTAATCTATGACCCGTTTGGCATTTACATTATGTCTTCACCTTTATATGTAGTTCTTTGATGAGGCTTATCCAATAAATATCAGTCTGCATTTCTATTTTAATCAGGGTACATTTCTAGAAATGAATAATCAGCTCAAAGAACAGTGATTTTTATAAGGCTTTTGAACAATAGAAGGAGATTCTTTTTACCACAAATACGTACCAAAAGGCTTTCCTTAGGATTAAGACAGGTATTAAGATTTTTCTAAGTTGCACGTATTTGACATTCAAAGCAGATCTAAGTTATTCTCTAAGTTTTTATATATTAAAAAAATCTAATAAATGCAGATGACTCCTGGCGTAATCCAGAGAAGGCACACCCTTCCAATTTCTACCAAATCCAATCATTCTTCTTTTTCCTCCTCTCCTTTTCTATTTTGGAGGCAACAGCCTTAAATCTGGGGGGCAACTAAGACATAGGGGAAAATTAGTTTCAAACTATGTAGTTTTAACAGAGGTTTTACTCTTATTCCGGTATTGCTAGGGCTCAATGATGCTTTATTGAATCTTACATTTTTCTTTATATCGCTGAGAAATAAAATGTTTCAGATGGACTGTAAGTGCAGTTTTACGAAGAAAAGAAACTATATGAAATGGACACTTTTGTGCTCAACATATCTGTTACTGGTGTTATTTTCAGTCATAAATCTGTTTGCTCTACACAAGAACAAGTTGTTTTTGCTGCCTTAAGAATAGAGTCAATATAGTTACCGGGGAGTGTGCGGCGTTCCGTACTTCCTGCACATCATGAACTAAATTGTCAATGGAGTAATTCCTAAGAAGCTTTGTTATTAGTCCCCATGTGAGAAGCAGAACGAACAGCTTGATTTTTAAAGCCCAGACTGTAGTGCTGGCATTTATTGAAATCGCATTTTTCTATATAAATGTAAAACGTTACAGTAAAAGTTATTGCAAAGAATAAATACAGACCCCCACCATCCTATTTTCGCTGAAGGGGGGCCCTGACTCTAACAGCACCTCGAGAGACACCTGTCTCCCCTCCTCCATACTGACTCCCAGAGATTTCCCTTCACTTCTTGTACTGTCAGGAGCGTTGAACGCTGAGGGCAGGTGATACGTGTAAAAAAAAAAAAAAAGGCAAGCCCTTTAGTTTTCAAGGTAATAGATTTGTGTGTTCCACATCCTGCATCCTGTACCCTTCCAAGTAGGATTTAGTCAAACTCTTTCAGATATTCATTATTTTCTTTCAGAGTTCCTCACCAGGTTGATCACGTCCATAAAAAAGTATGGCACTTTTCCATCAACCATGGGGTGACCATATTTTCCTTCCGTCAACTGCAGATGTCAATGGGTTTATTGAGTCAGCTCGAATCCCCTAACGCAGCCCTTTTATTTTTATGTAAATATGTAAATATTTAGTTTCTAAAGTTCCGAACCACGTTGGATACTTGTCCTTAATCTGTATAAAATCTCGGCAGCGATTCAAAATAATTTAACTTACATTTGTGTCACTCTCTTCCACAAAAATAGTACGGATAAAAATTAGATTCTCAGTGTTATCTTTTATGACTTCTCATCTGTTAATTTAATGTACTTATTTTAATTTTTTATTTAGTATTAATTGGGTCATTCTTTGAGCTCCATGTTGAACATCAACATGAAGCCAGTTCTGTGGGATCATCGAATCATTTCTATCCCACCAAGCATTGTATTGAAGGCATTGTCAATGCGAAATTTTGCATGTGTCTAATATTTAAAAATGAAGGAGGGGAGGGAAAGAACATACATAAAATATTATTGTTGTAAAAATATTGCGGTACTATGAGCAAGAGTTTTTAGCTTTGCCTTCACAAGAATATTATGAGAAGCAATGGATTTCTGTAGGGCTGAAGGCAAGGCAACCTCGGGTCTGCTGGAATTGAGTTTTGACAAAACAGTGAATGTGACCATCCTTATGCTGTGCGCTACAGGGAAACCCTGCCATGACCAAGTTCAGTATCTACTAGTGCCAAATGTTCCTGACAAATGATCTTAGTCTTTTGAATAAATCCTGGTAATTCCAGGCCTTTCTTTTTCCCCACCCAGTACTTCTGGTTTATAATTCCAGGACGCTACTCACCATTTCTCAAACGCACAATGCATTTTTATGCCACCATGCTCTAATTGGCACACGAGTTAGACAGGAGGAATCATCCAAGCACCAGGAAAAGGGGAATAAAATTGCCCTGGGAGATTAAACTGTAAAATCAACATGTAAAGAAGAAAATTCAATTTAGAGAGACTGAAAGCCTCCAGGGTCAGCAGGATTTAACTCTAAAGGATTAAATATATTAACATATCTAAAGAAAGAATAAAAGAACTCAGAGGAACTGTGAGAGAATCTGAGTAAGCCTGGACTTTGGGGAGGGGTGGGGATGAGCTCACAGAGTGTCAGAAAAGGATAATCAAGAGAGATGACTGTTCATCTATCAAACAAAAAATCTATAGAAACTACATATGAGTGTATATATGTTTACACTCATATACACACTCACATTCATACACATATTTATCTCTATCCCTGTATGTGTCCGCCCGTCATCTCTCTCTCTCTCCATCCTTTTATTTTTAAGTTTGTTTATCTATTTAGAGAGAGAGTGTGTGTGCACCTGTGCACGTGTGTGCCCTAGTGGGTGAGGGGCAGAGTGATAGAGATATAGAGATAGAGATAGAGATAGAGATAGAGATAGAGAGAGACAGAGAGAGAGAGAGAGGGAACCCCCAGTAGGCTCCACACTGCCAGTGCAGAGCCCACTGCAGGGCTCGAACCCATGAACCATGAGATCATGACCTGAGCCAAAACCAAGAGCAGGATACTCAACAGACCGAGTTTCCATCTATCTGTCCTCATATGCATACATACACATAGGGTTGCTAGCTATTCTCTCTAAATTTAGACTATCTGCCATTCTAATAAGTGGAATAGAGGAAGTTGTATTTAAATTTTAAAATGCATATGCAATATTCTATTTCTAGTTCATATTTAAAAATGAACATATCTACCTCAAAGCATCTTTTTTTCCTAAATATCTTCACTTATTCATGCATGCATGCATCCATTCATTAAAATATATTTCTTGAATAGGATGTCTTCTCAGTATTAAATATTAAAGGAAGACTATTTTTTTTCACCAGACTGTATATAGTCTATTTCACTACTGAATTCATGCACGACTCAAAACACTAAGATTTTTTCAAGTCCTTGCTTTCATGAAAGAAGTCTATATAGACTTATTTTGGCAAATGTAAAATTAATAAGCAGCACGGTATTTTGCAAAATGTTTGCCGCTTACTTTCGTAATACTACACAGTAATGTACGTGTATACAAAAAGACTTTTTAAATGACAAAATAGAATTTTATGTATTCAGTTCTGTGTTTTTTTCAGTTTTGTTTTCCATAAAAGCTTTCGTTTTCCTGGACTGAGATTATAAATATATATGATTTGAGATTGTGTGTGTGTGTGTGTGTGTGTGTGTGTATTATATATACCTGCAAGCCATTTGATATTTGCCGGATAGAGTTTCACTAATTTAGATCAATATCCCTGAAATCTTTGGGAGTGAGAGTGTTGAATTTATTTTATTTATTTTTCTGTTTGTTTGTTGATTTATTTATTTGTGTATATATTTTTGAGAGTGTTGACTTTATTGAGGCTAGTGCTCTGGGGAAGCAGCGGAGATCAGAAGCCCCTCCCCCCAGCTCCTGTGTTCCCAAGAAAGCACAAAGGAATGCCTTCCCCTGTGTGATATAAGCCCCACTTCCCCCCTTCCTTAATGACTCCCTTGTTCTGTACACGGACATCCTGTCCTTTTTGAGAAGTTCCTCGTTAACAAAATGTCTCCGTATTGCTATGGCTTGAGTAGAATCACAGACCTAGGGCTGAGGAAGTTCATTTTATGGACGTCGAAGTTGGCGAATTCATCAGGGAACTCTCTTGCCTTCTCTCCCAGTATGCATCACCCTCGGAGCCATGGCAAGTGCTAATCCCTTTGTGGGATCCTCTTCCCACATGTCCTCCCTGGCAATCTCAGATTTCACAAGTTTCAGCCAAAAATGTCACCTTTTTATGAAGGCTTTTCTGACCCATTACGTTATTATTTGATTCTCTTTTAAATTATAAGTCCTATCACAATTTGTTATAATTCTTTGCTTATATGTGTCCCTCACGGTTCACATTTCTGGGTACCTGACAGACACACTAGGTAATCAGTAAATGTTTATTGACTGCTCAGTGTTGAATGAACGATGCATGAATAATGAAAAGATGCGTTAGGAATAGTTCTCCCTACTTGCAATGGTCTTTCCTTTACTTCTATAAATCCGACAAAGACATATTAATCTATATACAGTGATAGTAACCTCATTTGGGATCAGCTCAAAATTACCCCTCTTACATTGTATTTTACCCCCCTTTTTCTTTTTCTTTCTTTTTTTTTTTTCAACGTTTATTTTATTTTTGGGACAGAGAGAGACAGAGCATGAACGGGGGAGGGCCAGAGAGAGAGGGAGACACAGAATCGGAAACAGGCTCCAGGCTCCGAGCCATCAGCCCAGAGCCCGACGCGGGGCTCGAACTCACGGACCGCGAGATCGTGACCTGGCTGAAGTCGGACGCTTAACCGACTGCGCCACCCAGGCGCCCCTACCCCCCTTTTTAATGATGGTCACACCTGCTGTAATTCCCCTACCCGTGACTGGGAAGATAGAGAATTAGTAATTCGGGGCACTGAACTGAGACATTTCTTTGAAGAACGGAATCACTTCCTATGCCTATTGGTTTACGTCATACTGCCCAACCGTGACCAAAGTATGCCATTTTCCAGAGTAGTTGTGTATCTTAGAGCGAATTCTTTCGCTAACTCTACCACAAGTCACTGCAATATTTTATGGATGTCCCAAGGAGCCTAACATCCCAGACGGTAATTTATCTGTGGCAGAAATTTGGGTAAATATTTGCAATTTAAACACTGAAATTTTTATAATACAGAGACACAGCCATTATGCAAGTTGTAAATGTAAGACTCTGAGAAACATTGCTGGCATTGATTGGCAAGATTATGTCTTGTAGTTATAAAGGAATGCACGGTATGGAGCCCATGTGAAATCACGAAATCCGTGGTTTCAGCTAGCTTAGGCCATGCAGATTTCAAATTGTTTTCACACCTGGTTAAAATGTTATTTTTTGATTTTTTTTAAATGCCTAATTTAAAAGCTCAACAGCAATTTGGCCTATAAAATAGCACTGTTATTATAACATTGTGATGAGATAAGATTAAATGAATCAGAAATGATACATTAATTCCATATTACAATATGCATGGGCTTAAACATTAGGAGGGTGAATGGTCTTGGTATGTAATCAAGGATTTGCGATTTCCAAACATTTAAAAAATAGCTGGTGTTTGCCAGGAAACCTAGCTGTTGCTAGGCTCACTAATCTCGATTCATGGAAGTATTCTATTGGTGCAGGGCACAAAGCTAGTCTTAAGCTGCCCCAGTTAATATGCCCACGGGACACTGCATAGAACTTACTGGAGCCAGCCAATATCTATATTGAAAAATGGAAGAATTTTCATTTTAGTGATACCCAGTATCCCTCTCAAACACCCAGCCCATGGCAGCCCACAGCTCCCACTTTTAAATTCCTTCTGTCCAGCCCTACTTCATGCTCGAGTTTCGAGGTCGGTGACAAATCCCATTCCTATTCAGACTTGCTTCTCAAATTTGTTTGGGTTGCTGTGATAAACACTAAAATCATCTAATTGATTGAAATGTGGAAAGATCGCTCTATTTTTAATTTCAAGTAATATCATTATATTATTATTTTTGCTAGGTTTTTCTAGTGATAGAGCGCTGAATTAATAATCAGCCAGCAATTTTAATTATGGGCCTTGTGTGGGGCACCTGGGTGGCGCAGTCGGTTGAGCGTCCGACTTCAGCCAGGTCACGATCTCGCGGTCCGGGAGTTCGAGCCCCGCGTCGGGCTCTGGGCTGATGGCTCGGAGCCTGGAGCCTGTTTCCGATTCTGTGTCTCCCTCTCTCTCTGCCCCTCCCCCGTTCATGCTCTGTCTCTCTCTGTCCCAAAAATAAATAAACGTTGAAAAAAAAATTAAAAAAAAAATTAAAAAAAAAATTATGGGCCTTGTGGCTTCGGAGATGGGCGGGATGAAGAGTGGATAGGACTTTTGCTCAAGAGTTGCTCTCTGTTCTTTCTGTGGCTATTTTCTTGGCTCTGGTTTTCATGCAAAAGCTGGGAAAACATTGTTTTTGAGAAGGTTGACTTTGAAACGAATTTTTTCCCATGCACTTGTCAATATTATTAAAACAAACGCATAAAAATCATATTGAAACAAAAATGATAACTTGTGAATCATATACTTTTAATAAATGCTTTATATGTATAATGCTTTCAGTTATATCGTGTTTAATATCTCTTGAGTTAAGCATCTGTTTTGGAAATCTGCTAATTTTTGACAACTGATCCCCTTCCTTTAAAAAATTTTGTTTTTAGTTTATTTATGTATTTTGAGAGAGAGAGAGAGAGAGAGAGAGAGAGAGGGTAAGGAGAAGAGAGAGAGAATTCCAAGCAGGCTCTGCGTGCAGTCAGCACAAAGCCTGATGTGGGGCTCAAACCCATGAACCATGAGATCATGACCTGAGCTGAAGTCAGATGCTAAACCGACTGAGCCCCCCAGGGGCCTCTTTCTTTTGAGCGTTACCCTTTCCAGCCCCACATGATTCTGAGGACAGGCATTCAACCTGACTTTGGCCAACCTGTGGATGGGTGTATGACTCAGGGAAACTGAAGTAACCATCTTTCCAAGGAAGCTAAGAGTCTAGGAATGGCTAAAGCTGGGGCCTTCAGGGCTCGTTCCGGAGTTTATTTTTACCCTCACCCTCACCTCCAGATCAGATCTGTTCTCTGTGAGGGAGGAGACCTGCGTGAAATAAAACTGGCAAGATCTGAAAGCTCAGGAAGGTAAGAGGTCAATTTGTCACATGAAGGTGGATAATATAATTCTTTTGTATCTTAGGACCCAGGTAATGCACCTGTCATGATCATAGCTTTAGGGAACTGGATAGAAGAGGTTAAGACATTGATATATGTTGACTTCTTTCCACTTTCAGTAAGTTCCTATAAGAAAATGAGCTGTAGCCCAAACAGGCCATCAGGAATAAGAGAAGAAAGAGAACACACCCAGGTTTTCAGAAACACTTTCTGCTGCTGGTAGCAATCAATAGGTCTAAAAATCATAATAATATGCCTTGCAATTTTAGAAAATTATGTCACATTCCTGGCCCTCAGTAGAGATATAGAGGCAACAATCACAAGAGACAAAAGCTTTCAATGTAGGCAGAGGCAGGAAAAAAACAGAAATGCCTGTTCACACAACTATTCTGGGTACTTCCTGCTCGACAAAAGCTAAAATTGTGCTGGGAAAAAAAAAAAGTCAATTTCTGGTGGTTTAAAACAGCCTCCCTGCCATATCCCTGTTTCAGAGGCAGAGGGCAAGGAGGAAGCATATGAACCAGGAGAAGCTAAATGATAAAGTTTGTAGGTAAGTAACACATTCTGCAAATGTTTGGTGCCTACGTCATGTGTCATGAATGGAGAAGATATCTGACTTTGCCAGTTGGCCTTTTTTTTTCCAATCAGCCGTCAAGGAAGGTTTTAGGGAAATTTCCCTTATGTCATATAAGCCTAGCAGATAGTTGTCTACCCATCAAAGTGATCTTCTAGTCCCCCTGGCCTCCTTAGGTATATCCGTGGAAGACTGATACATGTTTTCTCTCAAAGCACAGACTTGAGGACAGCAAGTTAGCTGATAAAGAAACTCACTTCTCAGTGAGGGCCAAAATCCTTGGTATATCTGTGCAACAGGGTACGGTCTGAACAATGCACGTATGATATTCCTTCTCTCTATGGGAGTATCTTCTATTACACGTTTGCTATTTATAATTGCTTTGTTGAATATATTTTCATTGTTTCCACTCAACATACCTTTTGTAAGTTGTATGGTTAGTCTTTTGGGTGTAAGTAGCTGATTCATGAAGAATTGCATTTGGTTGCGAAACAATGCCATTTATTCAGAACAAGGACAATACCATTTTTGTTTCTGACGTTAGGGCTATCAGATCACCTGTTTTGGCATCCACCAGTTTGCAAACAAAGTTTATATACATCTTCAAATTATGATTCGACATGATCTCAAAATGGCCAAATAGGACCCTTCCCGATAAAAGCATCCTGATTCAGCATTGTCTGCTGTTTGTCCTGAATCGGTGAATCTTCATACTGATTTGCATTCTGTTTTGTTTCCACCATCTGGAGCCACTACTTTTGCTAAATATAGAAAAAAAATGAAATTTAAAATTATAAAATATAAACCTAAACAATTTGTTATACGATTTTTTTAATGTTTATTTATTTTTTGAGAGATATACACAGCATGTAAGTTGGGGAGGGGCAGAGAAGGAGGGAGACACAGAATCTATAGCAGGTCCCAGGCTGTGAGCTTTCAGCCCGGAGCCAGACGCAGGGCTCGAACCCACGAACCATGAGATCATGACCTGAGCCAAAGTGGGATGCTCATCTGACTAAGCCACCCAGGCGCCCCTGTTATAAGATTGAACAGACATAAGTTACTGTCAAACTACTCCAAAAATTAACAGAGGCGTCCAATTTCTGTACATGTTTCACTGCAGATGGTTAACAGAAAGCTAGCAGGTTGCATGGTGAATAGCAGGTTTTATGACATGGGGGTCCGCTACCTCTGAGCACTGTCCTTACTTAGCTTGAGATCCACAGTGGCAAGCAGATTGACTGGCATGCAGTGAATCTCTAATAACTATTTGGTTAACTTCTAATAAATGAATGATTGAATATATAAGAAAGCTCATTAAATTAATCTGTCAGAAAATTCCTAATTGCCTCTTCCAATATCTATTTTCCTTTTTCTTTTAATGAGACCCATACATTTAATTTGATTTAATTTTATTTTCAATTAGAAAAGTTTCAGCCTTGTAAGATTAAAAGCCTCAAGTAACAGAGACTGAATAATATGAAACTTCCGTTTTTTGGTTTGTTTGTTTGTTTTTTTATTTTCCCCAGGAAAAGAATCAGGAAGTAGCAACCCAGGTCTGCTATGGGTTCTCCATGATCAATCACCAGAGACTCCATTCACGAAGGGTCCCCTACTCTGCCAAAGCCGACATTGTCACTCCCATCATCTTCTTCCAGAATGCTGCTGGAAAGCCCATCTGTATCTCCGCATTCCAAGAAGTGACTAGAAGAAGGACTTAGCCAGGTGTTTGCACTCTTTCTCTGGAAGCTGTATTCAAATTCCACAACACGCTTGCTCTACCTCTGACAAGGAACGTCATCATGTGTCTACACAAATGTCTCAGAGAAGCCATGAAAGACTCATCTGTTAGCTGGGCCACCATGCACCCAGCTAAACTGTAAAGTGCTTTCTCATAAATAACAAATACCAGGAGTATGATATTTTGTAAAAGAATCAACAGATGAAAATGCAAGTTAAAGAGGGAACTCCGTTTTTGATCTCAACTCTGAGTGATTTTAGACAAACCACATTGCCTCTCATTCCTTCATTTCAGATATGAAACTGACATCAGGGAATCTTTTCTGCTGCTCTTTCCAGCACGTTCCATATTTTTCTGTCTGTGTATCTCTAATTTATCAGCATTTTCCTTCACTTAATCTCCCTCGTTCCTCAAAAGAAACAAGTATTTCCATTTGTGGGGTTGAAAGTGAAAATTCAGGAACTTAAGTGAGGCATCTAGAGTGAGGTGGAGTTGAGCTTGTACTCTCTTATTCTCGGATTCCATACAATTGTGTTCTATATAGAGAAATAGTATTGATAAAATCATCTCAAACAGGTGCTCTATGTTGAATGTCTACTTCCCTATTAGTTCAACAGAGTTGCATTAAGTTGATTTCCTGTAGGCAGTGAAATAGATTATAGACATTTTATATCGGACTCTTTGACCAAAATTCAGGTTCAAAGGTGTTGAGGAACAAGCAAGTGTTAACAAAAAATGTATTTGTAAAATGTTGATTCATACCTAGCTCCTGGCTTTTAAATGTACATTTCAGAGAAGTGGTAAAGCACACTCAAAAAATGTGTACTCTACATTTTTTAAAAATAAGAGTATTACAGTCTGTTGCAGTAATGTAGGTTACAGAGAGTTGAGGAGACTTTTATGGTGTGAGTTTTGCTGTTTTGGACTATATTATACCCTTTGTGTTTACATAAAGCAATGCTTTATGGCAGTCACTAGGCCATTACTTTTTAAGTTCAGATAATACTGTTTCATAGTTTATTTGGGAAGGAAAGGGGCTGGGCTTTAAATAATTACAGTTTGGTTGCATACAGTTTTTGATAACTAAGTATTAGATTCATTTCAGATGGGAATTTATGTTTCTCGTATGTTCCAACTGAAATTATTATCCTAATAAATCTCAGTCCTCCATGAGAGACTCAGTCTAAACAACATTCATATACAAATCGCATGCGTGAAATCAAATACTGAGTAACAATCGTCTCTACTTCATAAAATGTGCCTAAATGTTAAGTTGAATGTTAATCAGTGTTTTTTTTAAATTTTTTTTAACGTTTATTTATTTTTGAGACAGAGAGAGACAGAGCATGAACGGGGGAGGGGCAGAGAGAGAGGGAGGCACAGAATCGGAAACAGGCTCCAGGCTCTGAGCGGTCAGCACAGAGCCCGACGCGGGGCTCGAACTCCCGGACCACGAGATCGTGACCTGGCTGAAGCGGGACGCTTAACGGACTGCGCCACCCAGGCGCCCCTATCAGTGTTCATTCTACTTGCTTTCTTAGTGCAATGTTTATGACAATTTGTTGTAATAGAATGCAAGAGTTTCAGCTAAACCTGTCCCTCTCAGTTTTCCATTCAGCTTTCTGACCTTTCTTGCCAACATCATGGTTTGTTTTTGTTTTTTTTTTCACTAACCAGGATCTTAAAGTAAGATATATGTGTATTCATTATTATGTTTTCGCTAGGAAAATCCATCCCAGCCTCATGAATGTGTATGTGGTAGAATAAAAATCAAAATTTTAATGCTTCTCCCCAGGCTGGAGCTGAGAGTCCATTTTTGTCCACCTTAATTGAGGTAGCTCAAGGTCACCCATGTATAGAGGTACATACCCATCTGTATAAATAAATCCTAGTATATAAAATACGCTTTTGAGTAGATGAATGAATGGCTAAAAGTGAACTCATAAGTGTATTCAACAAACAGATTAGACACAAAACTTCACTTAATACCCAATGTTGACTTTCTCGGAGAATGTCACTAAGGTCCACCTGATTGCTTTCGCCCTCCCCGTGAGTTCTGTCTTCCTCTTTATCCTTTTGATCATTACATTCTCTTGGACTAAAGAGCATTGAAATCCACTCAATCCATTCTCTTCAGAGAAACCACTTCGGTTTCCTGGTCTTACTTTACTCTCCAAATTGATAATATGCATTTTCCCTTAAAATTGTTAGTTTCTTATTTTCAAAACCCTCAATGGATCCATGGTCTGCAAAACTAATGACTGCGTTTCTTATTAGCCCTAAATGGGTCTTTAGGATCTGGCTCCTGCCTTTCTTTGTGAGCTCACTTTTTGCCCAAAACGCAAAGGTTTCACACCAGATGAATTACTTGCAGTGTTTTGAAAACACCATGCTCTCTTATGCCTACGTGTTATGATGTAGATAATCCCGATTGCCTTTCATGTGCTGACTCCCCAGTGAACTTGTAGTAATCCATTTATCAAGTTTCAGTTCCACAATCACCACCTCCATAGTTTCCAGTTCCCTAATTTCTGCTGAGCAAACTGCACCCTTAATTGTGCATCGAGTTATGGCCATATGTCTGTCTGTCTGCCACTGGCAATGAGTTTACCCAGTGTCCAGCACATTGTAGATGATCACGAAGTGTTTTTGAGTGGATAAATTATTGCCATACCAATATGGTAGCATCAAAGTTAAAAAAAAAAAAACCTACGAAGACTAAAACAATGGTTTCAGTGGTTGAAAAATAGTGGCTACTTTGTAGTAACAATAGATGACTATTTTCTGGCCATCTATGTCATAAGACAAGTCAAAGATTACTTTGCTAAAGGCTCAGTGATAGTTGATGATAATTTTCTGAAATGTCAAGTATTTAGGGTGTTACAGATTTTTTGCGGCAAACCAAATTTTCCTTTTAAAATGCCACATGACTTTTGAATGTTGAATTCTGAACCTGATAAATTATTAAGAAACACTGCCCAGTTTTCATACTTATTTATTAGTATATGTGCATATAGAAAAAGGAGTTAGGGCCCCAACCTTGGTTGCTAGACCAGCATTAGCTTTGGAGAACTGGGTCTGAGTACAACTTGTGTCTCTCACTCCTACTTGCCATGGACCCATTTGGATGTTTTTTTCACTTCTGTGATTCTTACTTTTATATTTTTATTGCCTATTTTTTTTTTTACCAAGGTAGCATATGGACATCCTTTTTTTTTTATAAGGTAACAGGTAGTAAAGTAATTATGGTAATTGGAAATAATCAGCAGCGTACTGTGACCTTCCTCTTTCCTAAGACTTGCACGATCACCATGCTGACAGCAATGAAGTCATTTGGGAACTTTCAGCGTATTCAGATGAGGCTCCTCCCAATGTCCACATGGTGTGAACTTGCAATTGGTATTGAGAGAACAAGGTGGACATAGTGGTTTTGGTCTTCAGCATGGGGGGTGTCTTTAATCCCACCCCCTACCCTTTGCTCCCAATAGCGTTGACCCTCTCCATTTCATCAGAAAAGACTCTTCTGGCTTCTGTGGAGGTATGAACATCTGCCTGCCCAGAGTGGCCACGATGACCCAATAGTCCTTAATGAAGACTTCTGGCAAACTTACCTCTTTCACTGTTACTTCTAGACTCATTTTTGCTTATTTGTTTGGTGGCCTGCTTATGAGTCTTGGACCTTGTCTTCTTCCCCTTGCTACATGATCAGTCACTTCACCTCTGTATGCTCTCTGCCTAGATTGTAGGTTACATTAAATGTATCTTTGTCATGAGTATGGGAATCAGATTGATTTGCATTTTATTTGCAGGTGAGATGATATTTTCAAGAGCATAAGGGTCAAGAAATACTTTATTGTGCCATCTTGCAATTTAAAATTGACCTTACAATTTTCTTTTTCTTTTAAAATGTTTATTTGTTTAGTTTTGAGAGACAGAGAGGGAGTGCAAGGCAGAGAAGGAGAGAGGGAATCCCAAGTAGGCTCCATGCCATCCATGCAGAGACTGACATGGGGCTCAAACTTACAAATCTGGGTAAGGTCACAGATCGTGACCTGAACCGAAATCAAGACTCAGACGTTTTACTGACTGAGCCGCCTACAAGCCCCTGGCCTTATCATTTTCAACATGAGAATCATAATGCCTACCTCATAGGATCGTTGGGAAGATTTGGAGACAAGAAACTACAAAGCTCCTGAAACTTCTAAAGTTTGAGATTTGTTTCATTCCCAAGACCGCTAATAATAATAGTTTTCCTGGACAAAATTGCCTAAGCGTGTAACAGCGCCTGCCAGCTCAGAAAAGGTGTGACAAATTTGTTTTCTTCCCTTTTAATTTGGCTGATGATTTTACACAGAAGTGCAATTACAACTTTATATAATTTCATTGTCTATATTTTAATTATCTAAGTTAAATGGAATGCATTCAAGTTTTAATTCTGTTTGCAGAATCAATATTCAATCACAACGTTTATTGCAGGTTTGAATAAGCGTTTGAACAAATGAAAGGAAATGATGTCTACATAACTTGGTAATATTTTAAAGCTTTCAGAGAATTAATGATATCTAAGGGTATCTCACTGTTTACATCACACTCAATTATATTTAAAGCTAGAACAGGAAGAATAGAATTCTAGTATATTAAACAGAAGAAAGGGGAAATACTTCCTAAGCCATCAAATATCCACAATTTATTAAAGAAAATATTTAAAACTTTTAAACTTGGCATTCTCCACAAAAGGCTGAGATATTTCAACTTTCATATCTGGGAGCTATCAGAAATTAACTCGTCTATTATGACAACTTAAACTAATTAGAGCAGATGGCAAAGTTTTATTTCTTTTTATTTTTTTCCCTGCCACGACTGAGTAATGACCGAACTTCCGTGCACAACGACAGCGGTGAATTTAATGCGCCCTGAAGATGTTCAGGGATATAAAATAATTACAAAACCGGCTCATCATACATTGAAACATAGGTGTGTAAATCATACATTGTGGCGGGCGAAAGGCGAAAGGGCCTCGGCCATAGGGGAAAGCCGAGGTCCAAAGGAGTTACAGCTCCCTGGGAAAAGAACAGCAGCAGTAGTAGCCAAGTGGTTCAAAATGAACTTGAAAGCACGTCGATGGCAGAGCGGAGTGTTTAAGGGAAAAAAACAAATGCGCGGTGACGGAGGAGCCCTCGCTGTTTCTATTTGTTTTTCCATCTGCTGAAGCTCCTGTCCTCATACATGTGCACAGCACACAAATCGAGGGAATCGGAGACGTCACACTCTTCTGGTTTTGAATTCCATATTATGGTCAAGTGTCTCTCTTGGAAGTTCAGTGGGAGGACCGCGAGAAGAAGAGTGATGGTTTTCTGGGGTGAGGGGCAAAGGGAGGCTAGGTGCCACAGCCAGTGCCTTAGGTTTTTCTCCCTGGGTGGCCAGGACCTGACACATAACTATGGGATAGTCTGGACCTTGTGCATGGCAAACTGGCCGTTTCTGAACGTCTGCATTTGTGTTGGCGCACGTCTCAACCGATTCCATACAGTATCCAGTTGAATAGAGAACGCAGAAATTTCTCCAGAGGGAAAATGACATTTTTAAATGGTTCTCTGGTTTTCGTATTTTAAAAATGGAATTAGGGGATTAAGTTATAGAGGCCATTTATAAGTTATAAATGCAGTGGGTGTGGCACTGTTCTTTGGCCTAATCGTGCTACCAGGTTTTACATAGAAATAGCTTTGCAGCTTCCATGTAGAAGCTCATTTAAATGCCGTTAACAGGGACGCCTGGGGGGCTCAGCTGGGTGAGTGTCCGACTTCAGCTCAGGTCCCCATCTCTCGCGGTTCGTGGGTTCAAGCCCCGCGTCCGGGTCTGTGCTGAGAGCTCCGAGCCTGGAGCCTGCTTCAGATTCTGTGTCTCCCTCTCTCTGCCTTTCCCCTGCTCATGCTCTCTCTCTCTCTCTCTCTCTCTCTCTCTCTCTCTCAAAAATAAATAAACATTAAAAACTATTTAAGAAAACGTTTAAATACCATTAACAATGGTGAGGTTTAGAACCTTAATCAGGTAAAACACAGATTAATCCAATTGGATTAGTTTAAATCACCTAGATTTTGAATCACTGATTAGTGAAATGATTTTCAAAGTGTTTAAGAGATATTTAATAAAACTGAAAGATATTCATGGTTACTTCAACAAAATTAGATAAAATATTTGACCGGATTCCTGATAACTGAATGCAGCCACACAGAGATCTTATCAGAAGATACAGAAATAAAGAATACCCAGCTGTTTGAAGAATACACATAGCCCAAAATTTCTAGTGCCATCCGAGACACTGAAAACCTTATATGTAATTTCCAAATGTCTTCCTGCAAATTCTGCTCTGTATTTGACTCTTACAGCACATCTCATTTTAGATGCTCAGTTTTTATGGGAAATACTTGGTCTGTATTTAGAATTCATTAAATTTACTTTGGAAAAGTAGATTCATCTGCCCCAGTTATTCCAAACGTGTAAAAGTTTTCAAATAACCGAATTGAGCATTAATTTTAAATTTAAATTTTTATTAGCCTTAAATAAAATTTAAAATTCCGGTGCTCATTTATACTAGCCACATTTCTAATTCTCAGTGGTGTAGCTAACGGTGACTATATTAGACAGAAGACTAATCTAGGTTATCTCTTTCAAACATCTATTTTTAAATCCAGAAGAAGAAAGAGCAAGGAGGTTTCGGCAATATTGAGTTTCTAAAATTAATATTTTCAAGTCGTTTTTCAGGCTAGAAAAATCAAGATGCACATGAATTTGGACAGTATTAGTTGGTTAAGATCGTATGTGGAGCTTTATCATACAGTCTTCGGTTGATGGGAGGGGGCTGAAATCAATCTGAAGTTATTCGGATCAATATAGCATGCGCAAAATAAAGTCAAAAGAACATTTTTGTATTAATGCAAAAGTAAATCTCAGTAAAGTAAGAGAGGAAGCAATTCTAACGTGGAAGTGATATAAAAAGCAAAGCCCAGTGTAGATTTTAGAAATAGGTCAATATAAGCAGAACCCGTGAGAAATGATCTTATGGGGGATATGTTCACTCCTCCTGCAAGGAGCCTCTACCTTTTGTAGAGAGAAGTCTCTACAAGAATTCTCAGTAGTCTGCGGAGAATTTTTTTTTAAGCCATGTTGTTTGACTCACAGTAAGCCTGTCTGTCAGAGATCAAGTGCCATGACACCATTTATGAAAGAAGAAAGGAGAACTAACAGGTCAGCACTTTGGCAGGTGTATTCTCTGGTCTCAGACTTTGGCGCCTCTGCTTAGGACACAAGGAAAAGTTGGGGGGAAGGTTGCCTCATAGGGCTCTCACATTCCTGGGTCAGGCAGACTTACTCCCCATCATACATTAATTGGGTTTTTAAGCTCAGAGTTCTACCCTTCACGCAATCCACCATGGGTAAAGGTGTTGCTTGGGCCTCTTTGAATTACCCCCTGGGAACGGGAGCTCAGAGAAGTGGAGCAGAAATGCTGATTCTCGGCTCCGGTGATTCCTGTGAGGAACTGACTATGCTTCAGCTCTGACTCAGGAGTCTTCTGGGTTCTGAGCACTCGTGAAAACGTGGTGCCATCAACTGTTGGCTTCCAATAGGACGAAATCTCCGACTCTTCCTGACTCTCGATGAAGTGTGCATGGACCATGATTGTCCATGGTTTGCCCAGCGACCCTTTTGTTTTGTGCAAATGCTTTCTTTTGTGCTTTATTCAAGGGGACACAAAGTTTTATATTCAAAGTGAAACTATGGTAGGTTTAAATTGGAATAATCTGTTTAAAATTAGGTCATAATTTGCACTTTCCATTTGCATGTAAGTTTTAAATTTGTCAAATAGCGCGAGTTTTAAGTACTTTTTTTTTGTTTAATCATAGTTCAACAATTCCAAATTACAAGGCTACGTACCCCGATAGCATTCACTGTGGTGAAATAAGATAGTCTAACCTATATAAATACCCTATTAGAATGAGTTATACCACTATGAGATATCAGGTTTTGGAGAGTAGGTTATTAAGGAAGAAATGGAATGTCATTTTTGGTCTAAGATTATGCTACACAAAGTGTGACCCACCTCATTTTCTAATCAGATTCTGTAAAGTGTTTATCACCATAAAGTGTCAATGAAACTTAATATTTGGAGGAAAATAATGTGTAGTCAGTTGTGAAATATTTTCTTTTATCAATTCATGATGACAGTTCCAAGTTCTAAAATATACTTCCTTTGTGTACTCAAAATAATTTCTTTTCCACCTTTCAGTCATGGTGGATACGCTTAATATGAATGTAAATAAAAAATGTATAAGTAAAATGCTTTCATTCAATGTTAGCTTTATACATTTCATTTTCTTGAGCTGGAGTAGAGGAAAAAAATGTAAAGCATTAACTCATGGGAACATTTTTGCCCACAGTCTTTTCTTTTATTTACTCATCTATTAAACAAACACTATTGAGTTCTTACAATAGACACAAATTGGAGCGACTACCCAGCTCTCAGCAATTTCTCCAAAGCCTCTAACAGTGTTACTTTTTCTTTTCCTCAGTAATGCCTGGTTGTTGCAAAGACACAACGACCCAAATTAGAACTATCATAAATATTCTTCTCCACAACACAGACTCTGAAAGTGACTGGTGCCACTCAGGTTTCTGCTTTCCCTGAGGCTTACATTGTATGGTTCTTCTTTAAATTATATAAGCCTCCCCAATACTCATCCACTAGAGTCCATAACCACAGTTTTGCTCACGTGAGAATTTGTTTATGTTGCCTGTCATTAACAAGATAACATTTATGA
This sequence comes from Felis catus, assembly GCF_018350175.1. NCBI lineage: Eukaryota > Metazoa > Chordata > Mammalia > Carnivora > Felidae > Felis > Felis catus. The sequence goes on from NC_058368.1 coordinate 74,768,270, forward strand.
TGTTCTAGGCAATGGGTATGTTAAAAAAATGAGCAAGAGAGTCATTATGATAAAGGATCATGCGATTCAGTGGAGACAAGGAAATCATCAGTTGCAAAAACATGAGATAATTAATTACGGAGGCAAGAATAAATCTTGGGTTCCACGGGAGACCTCTGACAAACTTTTAAGCCAGGCCCTATTTAACAGGTTACGAGGGTGCAAGGGGAACTAAATTCTTCTACTTTTCTTCATTTCTCACATCATTAAGCATGATGAAATTGACCTGGAATGTCGCTCCATTTTAAATTGCATATCTAATCTCTCACCACTCTTGGATGCCTCTAACATCACAGAGTTACCCCGAGGGAGCCGACACCCACTTAGGACTTCACGTACTATAGAGAAGTGACTTTCAATTCTGTCAATCCCACCCCTCCCCTTTTAAATAAACAACAACAAAAATTAATATCCAGAAAAAGGGAAAAAGGATTACAGATAACATAACTTATCTTTTTAGAAATGTTTAAAACAAAATCGATAAGGCTTTGTCATATAAAGGAGGAACTAGGCCAAGTAATTTAGAGTACAGTTAACACATATTTTGATGTGAACATGCTCGTGACTGCCCTGGGACATAATAATTAGATGTTTACAAATCTATGGATAATCAAGGTGAATATGGCTGCTAAAAATACAGAATACAACTCAAATAATATAAACAGCTTTCCACTGATAATGTGACTTTCCAAGGTGTGCGTGTGCTTAGTAAAAGATCCAAATAAAGCAAAACTTTCCTTCAGTTTACATGATACATTTGAGCCTTGAACAATGTGGGGGTTAAGGGGAGGGGGGGCAACCCCCTGTGCAGTCGAAATTCCTGTTTAACTGTTGTCTCTCCGGGAACATAACTACTAATAGCCTACCATTGACCGGAAGCCTTGCCCAAAACATAAACAGTTGATTAACGCATGTTTTGTATTTCATACATATTATTTACTTTATTCTTACAGTAAAGTAAACCAGAGGGGGGAAAACAATATTTGGCAAATAATAAGGAAGAACAATTACATTGGTAGTACTTAACTGTATTCATTGAAAAAGAAATCCACAAATCCACATTGTTCAAGCGTCACCTGTAGTTATATTCCTGAAAAGCAAAGTATTTATTAAAATAATTCAAAAAGACTTTGGTTTCTCCGTAAAATAGTGTTAGAGTCTAGGCCCAAATGACTTAACCAGATTTTTAGCCAACAAAAATGTCTACTAGAACTTTAGAAAGACGGGAAGTACACAGGACAATTATATGTGCACAACAGTCACTTGTCTTACAGAATATTTAGTTTCCCTTGACTACACCCAGGAAACCACAGCAACCACCAAAATTCTTATGACAAATACAATTATCTCCACGAACTTCCACAGCATTCTGCAGGAAACACTCCCACCTCTACTGAGGACCACGGTCACAGAGTAGACAGTGAGTATATGCTGTGAGCTGTTATACAAACAACATTAGCCCGTACATTAGACCACAGGCAAAATTTCAGCAAGTTTCCCAAATTTTGTATTATTAAGACCCGTAATTATTGACCACAATTCAACGAAATTGGAAAATAACAGGAAGTAACATTTAGACATTTTAAAAAAGCATATTTCTATCCCATTGAGATCGAGAAGAAACAGAAACTTTAAACATAATTTGAATCAAATGACAACACTATGTATATACATAAAGATAGACCAGTACATAAAAGGGAGTTATATTAAGTAAATATATAATGTAAAAATTTCTAAATTAACGAAGGAAGTTTTCAGCTCGGGAAGCTAGAACAAAAAAAAAAATAGAGACAACAAAAAGTAAACACCAAGATCAAAGAAAGAATAAGAAATACAGAAGTTCAAAAATCCATCACCAGCAAATTTGAATGGATTAATACAATCTAAAAGGTCGATTGAAAAGTCTACTAAATTAGGAGCTGCAAGAAGTGCAGTATCACATAGAGAGGGACACGGAGAGAAGGTGACCGACCCAACTTTCAAATTATGGGAATTCCAGGGGCAGTTCTCGCTGCTTGCGGCAAGATGGGGCCAAATGACGCAGGGACCCAAGAGGGGCTCTGCCCTTTCCTAGTCCAAGGATTCTTCCAGGCAGCGATGCCAAAGCAGTAGCAAAGGTGACAGACTGGATGTGCAACTGTTGGTTTATCTGTACCCTCTTCCATGAAACCAGTGGAAGAAAAAGTGTATTACCACTCTACATATCCAAAAAATACATATATTCACAGCGTCTGTAAATGACACCTATGACTTGATTTGTTGTCTATGGTTAAAATAAAATAAAAAAATAAAATAAAACCTTTTAAATGTGTCCTCACATACCTGCCATCAAGGGGCACGATCTCTAAAGACTATGGGGATTGGGGCCATTTTCCTCGTTATGGTGCCATTTTCATTGCTATAAGGTGTGAATTGTTGCCAGAGTGCATACGTTTCCACTTTATTTTTACTTTTAGGATTGAGAAATAGCTCTTTTATTTTTTTAATTTTTATTATCATCGTTATTATTTTTAATTCTCAAGTTATATCACATACAGGGTGATCTTGGTTTCAGGAGTAGAATCCAGTGATCCATCACTGATATGTAACACGCAGGTGCTCATCCCAACAAGTGCCCTCCTTAATGCCCATCCATCCTTGGCCTCAGCAACTTCTTACTTGACACGGCTCAGAAGGCAAGGGAAATAAAAGCAGAAATGAACTACTGGGACCTCAATAGTTGCTACCATCTATCGTATCTCATCAAGATACACAGCTTCTAGGGGCGCCTGGGTGGCTTGGTCGGTTAAGCATCCGACTTCGGGACTTCGGCTCAGGTCATGATCTCATAGTCCGTGAGTTCGAGCCCCGCATCGGGCTCTGTGCTGACCGCTCAGAGCCTGCAGCCTGTTTCAGATTCTGTGTCTCCCTCTGTCTCTGCCCCTCCCCTGTTCGATAAATATACGTTGAATAAATAAACGTTGAAAAAAAATTAAAAAAAAAAGATACACAGATTCTGAACAGCAAACGTTTCCACCTTAGGTAAGCACTCAGCTCGGCTCGGCTAAACTCCCACTGATTCTGCCCCTTCTCCGTGTTGTGGCCTGAAGAATATAAACCATTCCTCAACTTTGTTGAGTTATTTGCTGTTTTGTTTCACTGGATAAGGTATCAGAGATCTGTACACTCTTGTCAGTTTACGGGATTACATCACTCATATCTATAAAGTATCCCTTGGGGCGCCTGGGTGGCGCAGTCGGTTAAGCATCCGACTTCAGCCAGGTCACGATCTCGCGGTCCGTGAGTTCGAGCCCCGCGTCAGGCTCTGGGCTGATGGCTCAGAGCCTGGAGCCTGTTTCCGATTCTGTGTCTCCCTCTCTCTCTGCCCCTCCCCCGTTCATGCTCTGTCTCTCTCTGTTCCAGAAATAAATAAACGTTGAAAAAAAAAAAATTAAAGTATCCCTGCAGTTTTCCCACATTGTGTGATTGTGCAATGACTGAGGGTCTCCTCACATCTAGATTTCTAGTTATGTTGCCAGAAAATACCTTGAGTTTCTGTTTGTGGCTGAAAATACTCTAATTAATAGAATCGTTAAACATAAATAGGAAGAGGATTTGGCAAGAGAATAAAATAATACTTTCCAGGTATATGCACATCCAAATAATAGAAAGATCCTAAAAACCCTCTTCCTGAAATGGCTTGGGAATTAGTCTTTATCCTCAGGGAAGAGATTTTTTTTCCAGCTAAAATTTTAGTGTCTTAAATATTGCCACGGCAAAGTTTTGGTCGGTCAAAATCTGCCATGGGTTTTTTGTGATTAATACTAAAGGAACAGACCTTCCTTGCCTGATTTAGTGATAAATGCCAATAGGTTTTGTAGATACTTTAAAATACGGAATATTCAAACCAGGATAAATCCTCCTGTATCCAGATTGGAAGGAAGGGTGGAGCGGCATGAAAGTAACACTTGCACACGCCCAGCCTAACCCTGCATAATGATGGCGGTGAATATAAAATGGAGACATGATTATATATTAGTTATAAGGAATTCAAGTATGTTAGACAAGACAGGCCATTAAAACAATTGATGCTTCCCAGTGGGTTTCAGGCTTTAAAGCTGCTCTATCAATATTGACATACACACGAGGCAGGAACAGATTTAGATCTTAGGAGATCTGAGACTTCTATCATTTCATATTGTTTGTAATTTGGAAGGGGCTCTTAGAGAAATGAATAAAAATTATAAATCCAAAATGAGGTGAGAGATCGAATATTTAAATGGAAAAAACAGCTGGCAAGCTCACCAACATAACAAAATCTAGAAGGAAAGAAAAGCAGAATATTTTGACTATTTAGTTGTCTGCCTTAGTAGTATGTCTTTAAATTCCTGGTGTGATTAGTGTTTCTGAAGAACTATACAAACATATCCTGAAATTAGGGAATACCCAAGAGTAATTGAAACACATTTTAAATCTCCATGTACACTGAGCTACCCCATTTCGTAATCAAATTACTCTTATCCAGTATTGATTTATTACTTAATATGTGTAGGTGCTCAGTACTTGTCCCTTCACTCTATTCGCTGAGCTGGTAGCAATTTGGGTGCTGTTTTGTCTACAACTGCCAGATTTCATTAGGAAAAAATGCATCAGATATGCTCGGCATGATTTGATAGACTGGCATACATAAAACATAAGGCACTCCTGAACTAAGCACTGGTGCTATGAGATTGTGCCCCCAAAACATGGGGATTCTCATCAATTCCATTCCGAGCAATTACCGTCAAAAAAGGAATAAAATGTATGGTCCTTCTATAATCATATATGAGATATATATATATATATATATATATATATATATATATACGCACACACACATATGCATACACACACCTGTACACACGCACATTTCTGTGTATTATTACCAAGAGGAGTTGAATTTCTGTTTTTCTGTTTTAAATATCACTGACAACAATCTTCAGCTCACAATTCTGCATTTCTAGGGGGTGGGAAGAGTTGTCCTCACATATCCCATCTCCTTTCATGGCTGCTGCACCTCTCACATCAGGGTTGACATGAAGGCTCTGATGTCAAGGCTATGGGACCTGTTTACAATATGTCACGAATCATCTGAATCTCTGGACTGGCCAGGTCGGTACAGAAGAAAGTAGATCTTTTCCTGCAAGCCTTCCCTGTACCGTGCGGTGATCAGCCACAAAATCTTACCGTGGAAGTGATGACAAAGCATAGAATAAACCTGAATTACCAAGCCCAAACGAAGAGTATTGCAAAACCAATGGCCCTCAGTTGAAAATGGACGGTAGCCTTTTTAATGGTCGGCTAAAACAGAGGGTGGGACGTCGGAGGGAAATCGGGATAGAAAGAGACAGTGATCTCCGCGAATCATCGTTGCATGATTTAATTTTCCCAAAGTTTACAAAACCATAAAATCATGTGAACACATGACCGACTTCCTTCCCATGACTTGGAGGAGGCTTATAGTTTGTTGTAAATCCACCCCCGCAAAGAAGCTGCCATCCTTACTTAGATTACTCTTTTTCTTATTATTTCTTTAGCTTTTACCTTTACCACTCAATCTCAAATGGAGAATCGTCACATCTGTTTCAAGGAAAAGCGATTTGCTGGTTTCTGAAGTAGAATCCGCTTAGAACGTGGTTGCCAGCTGCGGATGCCCTAGAGGCTACCAATTATTTCCCATTAACTGTATCATCTATGCCCTCAAGATAGTCCAAAATGTATACCTAAGCCCAGATTAGATAATCACAGAAAGTTAAATACCATGGGTCACGAGATCATTTAATATTACAGAGAGTTAGAAATCAGAACTCCAGGTGTTCACATAAGCAGCTGAGAGCAAATGACACCGAGTGATTTTCATTTTGTCTTTTTATTATTTACTAGAAGAATTAGTCGGGCACATACGCCTTTTCTTTTTTACTGCTAATTCTTTGGAGTTGCTCTGATAAAACCCTCTCATATGTGAACACAGCACCCGTTACGCATGGAGAAAAGCTATACTATGCTCAATATCTTTACACACTATAGGCTTTTTTTCTATATTCGATGTTGTATTTTTCAGCACACAGAATAAACAAAATTATTTTTGAAAAGAGCCAAGGGCACTGCATCATCTTCCTTTTCTTACTATCAGTTATTTGTACAATTTTCAAAAATTTCTTGGAGAGTTTGCTTTTATTTTTTTTTTTACCTAATACTTATTTTTTCACCTAATGCTAATTGCACATTATATGGTCCTACATAGAATTTGTTTGACTTTGATTGCAGATAATTTTATTATGTATAAAAGCAAATTAGGTAATTAAAGGGAGAGGATAATGAAACTTTTGATTCTACATTTTTGGTAATTTATCTAAATGAGTTTTTAGCTGAAATTATCTGGACAATTACATCTGTTTTATGGATCAGTTTCATATCTTGAGATGAAATATAAGAATATTGTCATTTATTTAAACCCTTCTTAAAGAGCATACCCTGTGCAGAAGCGATAGCAGTTTCTAATATTCTGGATGTGCCTGAAGCTACAAAGCATGTCTAATATAAATGATGATTTCCTCTAGAAAGCAAAATCTAATGTCCATTTATAGCTTAAAGTAGTTCATAAACATTTACTTTTAATCACCAAAGACAATATTTTCTAAAATTTATATTATTGGTGATTTTTTCCCTCATTTTTTTCTAGCAGATGAATCTGCCTTGCAAAGGGATTGGAACAATAGAATAAAAGGGAAATACATGTACTTGGAATGCTTAAGACCATTCTGCCCTAAATGTATCTTTCTTTGCCATTTCCAGTCTATGTTTGTTACTTACTAGAAGGTAATCAGAACAATTCAAGGGCAATGCATATCACCATTACTAAAGACAGGATATATTGAAATTAATTTTGCTTCTCTCCGAAGAAGTAGCATGCATTTGTTCAAAATCAAGGAATATTCAATAGAACGTTACGTTTACACTATAGGTAAGCCTCAAACTAGCATAATTAGCTTTTGTTAGCTGATTGACAATGCATCTCTTGTTTGTTTTGAAATGTTTTGTTTTCCGAAAAATTCTATAATGGAAATCTGGAATTAGATTTCACTATGGCAACATTGATGACCTAGCCCCATATGGGTCAAATTATATAAAATGTTGCCATTACTGAAAAAAAAATATAATTATTTGATTTTGAGTAGTCTGGTTCTTTAGTTTGAAGCCATTGTTTTCCTGTTGACATTGGATGTCCAAGTTGGATGCTGATAGAATGATTGCCCTATTTGACTTTAGAAAATGTGGTCAATGAAATAAAACTATGACACTTGTCTAAACAAAGCAACTGTCAACTCACGTCACAGGCTCCTTCTAAATAAAGGACTCCAGTACATTAAATTTGTTTTTCTTTAATGAACCTAAGCTTTTCACTGTCATTACTCATTCCTTCTAAAAACAGTGGGAAATGCAATACATTACTCAAGGGAGACCATTTGTCTTGAGGTGCCTATTTTATTGATGTAAATAAATGAGATTTTGGCTTACTCAACTACCAATATTTTGACTTTACAGAAACTCTGTATTATATTAAATGTTGCCATTTTTGAAATTAATCCATACCCTTCCCGGAGAGTTTAGGGATAATATACAGGAGCTTTAGGGTAGGACTGTTTGAAAATCATTGTCAAAAAAGCATGTTAAGAGAGAAATGAATGTTGATCTTAATTCTTGATTCATAGATAGATGGATAGGTAAATGATAGACAGATAGATAGATAACAATAGATACACCAACAATAGATAAACAATCATATTTTAATATCCCAGTTGTTTGTTTGCCAATCTCCATTTACTAAACACATTGTTCATTATACTATTTTTGCCTTTTTTTTAAATTTCTCCTTTTCATTGTGATTATTGTCAAGTCAGAGTCCAACCTTCTCAATACAGTTGCACAATTATTGCAAGTAAACAGTGTTTCTGATTTGTTATGGCATTTCCACTAGTAGCTGCAGTGAATTGTATCTTTACAATGGAATCACGTGTTCCAAAATGTCACTGCCTTAATACACGGCATTTGACATCTAAAATCTCAAAATAGCCCATACAACTGAAATCTTTCCTCTCTTGGGACAGAGAACACACTAATTTGTTTGCAAAGAGATTCTTTATAGCAACAGCCTGGCTACCTTGGAGATACAATGTGCTACTGCTCCTTGGTGGCAAAGAAATCACATATCTAGCCGAAGCCCCAGCTTTTAAATGAATGCACAGATTGACAGGGAAAACTTCATGGCAGAATGAGTGTCTTTGAATATTATGAATTTCTTGTCTTGTCTATGCACTGGACACACTCTTGTTCATACGTGCAATTTGAGGATAACTCCACTGTGAATTATCCTGTGTAATAATATTTCTACCCCCAGTGAAAAAGCCAATGAAGTGGTCCATCAGTCAGATGGTAAAAGAATGGCTGGGCAGAATTTGCTTCTTATACTTCAAACAAAACATATCAAACAATTTTTTAACTAAAAGAAAGTTTCCGCTAAAAACCTGACATTAGTAGAACTAAAAAAAAAAAAGATTAAAATAAACTTTTTACGATATCTACCCCAAAAAAGATATTGTTTTTTTTCTTAGAATTTTAAAGTAGAATTTTCTTTTGAGTTTACTTGTGTAACAATTAAATAAAGGCAATTCACATGAAAATTATATTTCTTTCACCATGGCCCTTAAGTGGGGAGGCATTATTATGTTATCAACATAAATTCTATTTTTAAGGTCACTGATTTAATGGAATACATTAGATGCCCATTCCTTTATTTAAGAAAGTAAATTAGCCTTTGCTAAGTATTCATTAGTACAAATTACATAGGAGCGAAAACAATGTAGTTAATCATAGGAGAGAATAAAAGAATATATTGATTAGATATTTGCTTTTGAGAAAAGAGAAATCATGCCAGTTTGAAATGCACAAACACAATTTAGAAAATATCAGGAAACAAAAGGACCTCAGAATCAATTCCTTTTATCATATGATCCTACATGAACTACAATAAGGACAAAGTATTTGAGTAGAAATATTCAGCCCACCTAGTTTTCTTTACATTGTGAACTTATTATATGCAAATCAAGACTTATTATCCATGTTTGTAAAACATACTTTTTCCATTATGTAATGAGATAATCCTTTTGGACAGAATTTGAATTTAAGCCTTTTGAAGTTTTTGTATTTTCTACCAGGAGTTAATTTTTCTAAGCGGGTACTGACTCTATTTCTCTCTAAATGACAAGACAGTTGAGATAAGGGAATAGAAGTGAGGGATTAAATTTCAAAATTAAAGGCGCCTGGGTGGCTCAGTCAGTCAAGCACCAGACTCTTGACTTTGGCTCAGGTCATGATCTCACAGTTCATGGGACTGAGCCCTGTGTCAGGCTCAATGCTGACAGCACGGTGACCTGCTTGGGATTCTCTCTCTCTCCCTCTCTCTCTGCCCCTCAGTTGTTCTCTCTCTCTCTCGAAATAAATAAACATTTTTAAAAACTTAAAAAAATTCAAAACTAATATTTTAGTATTCACATATATAATATTTTAAAATAACTTCAGCCTCCACCTTGAGCTGTCACTGTGGAGCCTGCGTGGGATTCTCTTTTTTTCCCTCTCTCTGCTCCTCCACCACTCACATGCATGCATGGGCACATGCTCTCTCTCTGTTTCTCAAAATAAAGAAATAAAAATAAAATAAAATAAAATAAAATAAAATAAAATAAAACTTTAGCCTTACTTGTTTTTATAAAAATTGTAAATGTTCCTGTGTAACCCCTCTACTGAAAAGACAGTATTAATGCACATGTGTAATAGTTTAACATACTATTGCGGACTTCAACTCTATGTGTTTATTACCAGTAGGTTGTATTTGGAATACATAGTTTAATATTCTTATCCATTGATGTATAATAAGGGGTAGTGTTATTAAGGATGCAAAGAGTTATATTGATTCAACGGTTGTCACAAAATTAAGTAAAATTTCTATGTGATTTTTTTATTTTAAATTTTAGTAATACGTCCTTACCTTCTTCCAGTAAGGTAATTAGATAATTATCTTGTTTCAATTAAGCTAAATTTTGTGTGGGATGGGGTAGAGTATAAACAAGGAATGTATTTATGGACAAAGGTTAGTTTAGTAGTGCTCTTGTTTTGTGAGTGGGTGCATATGATCTATAAGCCTTTATTTTGGTATAGTTACCTGACGCTTATTCGGAACCATGATTCTTTTTTTTTTTAATATGAAATTTATTGTCAAATTGGTTTCCATATAACACCCAGTGCTCATCCCAAAAGGTGCCCTCCTCAATACCCATCACCCACCCTCCCCTCCCTCCCACCCCCCCCACCAACCCTCAGTTTGTTCTCAGTTTTTAAGAGTCTCTTGTGCTTTGGCTCTCTCCCACTCTAATCTCTTTTTTTTTTCTCACCCCTCCCCCATGGGTAAATCATATCTTCTTTATCCATTCGTCAGTTGATGGGCATTTAGGCTCTTTCCATAATTTGGCTATTGTTGAGAGTGCTGCTATAAACACTGGGGTACAAGTGCCCCTAGCCATGATTCTATAAAAAAGTTATAATACCTATATTCCCTTTGTGTTGATTATCACAATGGTCTTTCTTTCTCTCACAAATGTGTAAAAATTCACCATTTAATTAATTATTTTATTTTATTTTATTATTTTTTAACGTTTATTTTTGAGACAGAGAGAGACAGAGCATGAATGGGGGAGGGTCAGAGAGACAGGAAGACACAGAATCTGAAACAGGCTCCAGGCTCTGAGCAGTCAGCACAGAGCCTGACGCGGGGCTTGAACTCACGAACCACGAGATCATGACCTGAGCCGAAGTCGGACGCTTAACCGACTGAGCCACCCAGGCGCCCCACCATTTAATTTTTTTAACATTTAGAAAGTGGGCCACATGTTGTAGTCACTGTTTCAATATTGCTTATTTATTCAAGCAGAATGAGATAATAATTAGATATTATGGCCACAGTATAAACACAAGATGCTTCACCACTGCTTTTCAGGAAAATATGAATCATAGCAATTGCTAAGCAGCTGTTTCTCTATAAAAGATAGGCAACATACAGGCGATACCTGATAGTTTTCAATTTTGTAAAAAGAAACTATAAAGTTTATAGCTAAATTTGAAGTCGGAATGGGAAAAATGTGGGGATATGTACAAGTCAACCGTGTCACAGAATGAAAGACGTCACAGACACAATGTAAACAAACGGGGCAACTGTGTACCAATAAAACCTAATCACAGACACCGAGGTTGGAATTGTGCATGATTATCAAGTCACAGAAAACACTACTCTTCTCTCAATTTACCACTACTTTTGAATATAAAAAACATTTTTAGCTCACCAGTCAGACAGGCAAGACGTGAGCCGTACTTCTCACTTCTGGGGTAGACCTTTTGGTAGAATAGGCCCCAAACTTCTACACTGAACTACAACTACACAGAGTCCCCCGATGCCCTACTTTGCCTCACCCCTCAGCTTCATGACAGGGGATGGGCTGTTCCTCTGGGACGGGATAGGGCAAGATCCCTCTGGGGTGACCTGTGGGCATTCAGCACCTTAACTAAGAAATAAAGATGCCCATAGCCTCCATTCCTTGGTACTAGTTAACTCAAACTGAAAATTTATTTTTATCATGTTTCAAAGCGTCTGCTCCTTGAAGATGCACTGTCAAAATGGTCTTGTGAAACTGTGATATGTCCATACACACAGCCTGTTTATTAAGGCACTATGTGGATGAGTTGAAATGTTATTAAATATACAAAAGTAACTCCATTAGGTCTTTAACAGTAGGGTTGTAGTTCTCCCAAATAATTCACCAGGTATTGACATCTTTGCAAGTAGTCCACGGGTCTGGACTGGTTGCAGTGTTTTGCAAACTGTGGTCCGGGGAACCTTACCATGGGAGTTGCTGATAACGGTGAGGGAGCCCTATTCTACTTCGACAAAACGGTTCCACTTTGGTTAGCAGTCCCTTTGGTTTTCCACACAAGATTCATGTAAAGAATTGGTCTGCTCTGCTGATATATATATTTTTGAAAATCACTGAACTAGAGCCTCAGTTGCTTGGCTAAAGCATGTTTCAGATTTCATATTTCAAATGGAAATAACGTGCTCAGACTTCACTATTGTTTACTTTCGGGCTGAAAACTTCTTTCATCTAAAATACAAGATCGTCCATGGGGCGCCTGGGTGGCTCAGTCGGTTGAGCTTCCGACTTCGACTCAGGTCATGATCTCATGGTCAGTCAGTTTGAGCCCCGTGTTGGGCTCTGGGCTGACAGCTCAGAGCCTGGAACCTGCTTGGGATTCTGTCTCCCTCTCTCTCTGCCTGTCTCCCACTCATGCTCTGTCTCTCTCTGTCTCAAAAATGAATAAACATTAAAAAAAATTAAATATAAGATCATCCAAAATCTACCATCATTTCACTTTCAAGAATTTGCCAGTATCTCACCACACTGGGCTGAACTCCCCGTATTAATCTGAAAACCTGATTTTTTTATGATTGTCTCTGCAAATGCCCATGGTAATTCCTACTCATTTTAAATCCTGTTCTTACTGTTTTTACCAATTTCCAAAGCCAGATTTTATTTCTTGGATAATTCTGTTGTATTTCTTAGTTGTCACTTGTATAATTACTTTATTTTCCACAAATAAAAATAAATTTTATTTTTGAGTATAATATGTATTATATGTATTTTATTTTGAGTATAATATGTATTATAAAAAGCAATGTATTATTTTAAAAAACTATTCTAGATAGTTTTAAATAAAATTCTGTATTCAATAGATATTTTCCTTATTGACGGGTTGGGGTTTATTGAAGCATATATGATTACATATTTTTTGTCATTAGAAAATATTGAATATTATTATTTTTTTTGGGGGGGGGACAGAGAGAGACAGAGCATGAACGGGGGAGGGGCAGAGAGAGAGGGAGACACAGAATCGGAAACAGGCTCCAGGCTCTGAGCCATCAGCCCAGAGCCTGACACGGGGCTCGAACTCCCGGACCGCGAGATCGTGACCTGGCTGAAGTCGGATGCTTAACCGACTGCGCCACCCAGGTGCCCCTGAATATTATTAAATATAAGTAAAATAAGCTTCTAGAAAATTTCAGTTTTCAGTGATGTTTGTATATGCTATTATATAGTAGCTCATAATTTAAGAACACTATTATTATTATTAATTTGTTTATATCTAGTGTTTCAAAACTATCAAACACAAATTAACCAAAATATTCATGTTTTCTTGAGTTTCACAAACCTCTAAAGTGGATTATTGAAACAAGCTATTTAAATTATTTTAGGACACCAAAGGTAATTCCTGATATCTTTATTGAGTGCTTTTTAGGGTATTTAGATCTCAATTTTATAAAAAGTGTGGTATCTCCACTTTGCTTTATTATACTTGGTAGAGAGTAGTGAAAACCTCAAGGACAAAATAATGCCAAGCACATTTCCAATAACAACAATGAAATTAGAATCCTGAGAACAGTGATATTCTGAGTATCAGCTAATGACAGCAGTCACCTTTGAGTCATTTCAAAGGGCACAGTTAATTCTTGAGTTATATTTACTATTTACATTACTTATTTCAATAACATCAGGCCTGAGACTTCTGTAATTAGTTTACATCTGTTTCACCAATACAAGTTGCTCAGTATGCAACAGACAGTCTGCTCTCTGAAGCAGGGGATCACTTTGCCAGACCAGATCTGGAGGGGTGGAGTCCGAAGAAGAGAGAGCCCACTCCTACCGACATAAAACTAAGCTGATGGCAATCCCGTATTACATCTGTCCTGAACAACATGCACTGAAACAGCTCCTTGCGCTCTATCGGGTAGAACGCTAACCTCTCTTCTTCTCCCACACCCCTTGTAACTGCAGATATCCTCTCCATGACTGGGATAGGGCGGTTTGCTGTTGTTTTCTTGAGACTTCCGGCTGGAAAAGAGTAGTCCCCTCCATGTGTCCACTCGTGTGTCCACTCCCACTGAAACTCAAAACCTGAACAAAGCTGGGCACGGCTAATTACAAAAACGCAATGCAAAGATTGACCTAGAAAAAAGAGGGGAGCCTGAGTCGCTCAGTTGGTTGAGCGTCCGACTCCTGATTTCAGCTCGGGTCATGATCTCATGCAACAAATGTAAATGACACAAAATGTTCCAAATCATTGTCCTCGTTGTACACTAACTATATTTATATACGTGTGATTATGATTACCATTACCTAATTGTTCATTTTACTCTGTGTGTGAGAGACACAGAGAGACAGAGAGAGAGAGAGAGAGAGAGAGAGAGAGAGAGAGATGATTACCAAAGATAGATGAGAGTCCAGTGGAAGGGATGGGTCTTGAATACAGATGAGTATGGAACCGGATGACCTTCACAAGGTCATTACTGAACCTACAGCTCTTGCTTCTAATCAGAACTTACATGTTTGTTTCGAGTGCATGTTTATTAGTTTGACATTATGCAAAACAACTCATGTCTATTTTGGTTTATTTGCCACCAAAATCTCAGGAAGTCATTACTGGAATAACACCCATTTTTCTGACAAAGAAACATAGAGAGTTTAAGATGCTAGCTAATGTCACACTAGTAGCAATTAGCAGATCCGGAGGTCTAATAAGTTACCTAACTCCGGAATCTGCACATGGGTTACTAATTCAGGCTTTTTAATCTCAAATTATAATTGAGGCTAAGAAGCAGAAAATAAGAGACTCTTGGAATCAAATTAACCACATTCACTCATTCCCACCATGTCATGCTTTTTGCCCTCATAGCCACTATCTTTTCTTTTCTGTTTTTTCTTTTCTTTTCTTTTCTTTTCTTTTCTTTTCTTTTCTTTTCTTTTCTTATGAGAAACTGCACTGTGTATCTAGGACAACTTTTAAGAAATGGTCACAATATTGATTTGGAGACAACATGAGCCCTACTTAAATATATCTCACATCTAAATAAGTCTATTTTGGGGGCGCCTGGGTGGCTCAGTCAGTTAAGCGTCTGACTTCGGCTCAGGTCATGATCTCACGGTTTGTGGGTTCGAGCCCCGCGTCAGGCTCTGTGCTGACAGCTCAGAGCCTGAAGCCTGCTTCGGATTCTGTGTTTCCCTCTCTCTCTGCCCCCCCTCCCCATGTTCATGCTCTGTCTCTCAATAATATATAAAACATTAAAAAAATAAATAAGTCTATTTTCATTGTTTGAGTACTTCTCGTATCTTATTCCCATTTGTTTTTTCCTTTGTGTCTACATACACTCAATCCTTTTATTTATGTATATTTATTCCTACAAAATGAGACAAAAACTTGCCTGTTATGGGAAACAACATAAAACCAAAGTTTATTAGAACTCTTCAATGTATTGGAGCACCTGGGTGGCTCAGTCGGTTAAGCGTTCGACTTGGCTCCGTCATGATATCGCGGTTCACGAGTTCGAGCCCCACGTCAGGGTCTGTGCTAACAGCTCAGAGCCTGGAGCCTCCTTCTGATTCTGTGTTTCCCTCTGTCTGCCCCTCCCCTGCTCATGCTCTGTGTCTCTCTGTTGCTCAGAAATGAATAAACGTTAAAAACAAATTAAGAAAAAAAAAGAACTCATCCTTGTATACGAGGCAGATACCAACAACCTCCTGAAGGTTTGAAAGTGTGGGGTTGTCCCTGACTTTGGGTGTGGACCTCCTCAGAGAATCAACCAGTCAGGCTAGTCCACTGTGAGTGAAGCTGGGGGCAGGACAGACCACCCTCCCTCCTGAGTCAGCTCTGGACTAGCTCATGTGATGCATCCTGACACTAACATGAGGTTTGGCTGCAAGCCGTGTGCTTGCACGTATCTTGTCTCTTTGCTGATCTTGTTTTCCTTCTATGTTCACAGCCATGGAGTTGATCATCTTTGAGGTTTTAATGATCAGGGCATCGATTTGATGGACTCCAGCAACAGTCAATAATCCAGTGAAGGATACGTGCTCTGTACCTGCTTCTCCTGGAGACCAATTTATTTACCCAAATGGGTAATCCTCACACGAATTTACTTAACAGAAACCGGTGACGTTGCATGTGTGGGCTGATTCCTTGAGGGACGGGGGCTGCATTTCCACTCTGGGGCTAACACTTTGGCTGCTGTTTATTTGCTTGTTGGTTTTGTTTTGTTTTGTTTGCATTTTATCATTTATCTTGAGAGGTGTTCTAGTCTGGGTATGACCTCAACAGAGCTCCCCTAGGACTGTCAGCCCAAATGATGCATGCCAACGGGGCTGGGGAGGTGAGTTACTGAGACAGCTCTGGAAGGTGGACTGGTGGCGGTTATCTCTGGGCTGCTAACCACCTCTGGTTACTCCACGAAGAGGTTTTTTTCAATATAGCCATTAACCACACACCAGATAAAGTAGACCCATGGCCAACTGCTTTGTGTCAGTCAAACACCAGACTCACTGACATTTAGTTATTTTTTTAAGGTTTTGTTTATTTTGAGAGGGGACGGGAGGGACAGAGAGAGGGAGAGAGAGAGAAAGAGAGAGAATCCCAAGCAGTCTCTGCACTATCAGCACAGAGCCCGACACGGGGCTCGAACTCACAAACCCGTGAGGTCATCGCCTGAGCCAAAACCAAGAGTTGGATGTTTAACCAACTGAGCCCCCTGGGCTCTCCTCCCTAACCTCTTAAAAACCAGCTGGCAAGGACTGCTTGGGAAGAAAACACACACACACACACACACACACACACACACACACACACACACACACCTCTTGAGTCTTACTATTGCAACTTTATTTTCCTTTGGCTATTGAAAGCATAAAGCATCAAGCTAGGAGTGAGTTTAAGCAGGTGGGAACCAGCAGGCAGACTTGCTTAGGATCTGATGCGCTCGTCTCTGAAGTAAAATGATGAATACGAAATCAACTCCATTTTGGCAACTCAGAGTCTAGGAGGGTTGATAGAAATAAAACAGGAAGTTAATTACAATGAAATGGAACAAGAAGCTAGCAAAAGCATGTGACAGCTACCAAGGTGGTGGGAAGCATGGTGTGCTTTACTAGCTGGTGGGTTCCAAGTGGAGCCTTGAAGGAAAACATGGCCTTTGACGTGAAGCCTTTAATATGGTTGGGAGTTTGCGGCTGTCGCTGACAAGGTCCACCTGCCTTCATGAAAAACGCCTATACAAGAACTAAGAAGGACTACATCTCTGATCCTATGTTCCTCTTCCTTCTAGAGTCATTCGGGTTTAATATCTCAAATTACAAAAAGTTTCCAAGGGAGAGGGGTAGGCTTGGCCAACAGCGCCTGACTCCTTAAACACAGTAACTTCCCAGCTTCGTGACTGCCCCTGAAATGCAGATCTAATTTAGACCGAAGGGAAAAACTCAGCAAAGCTCTGACGTCCTGTACAGCTAAAGGAACACTCGGTGGGTCCTGTTGTTCTTAAGTGAAACTTCTTGTGCTTGTCCATGAGACCACAAAATGTGGAACAGTGCTGGAGGCCTGTGCTATTTTTATCTGAAGTGCACAGAAAGTATGACTCTTTTTAAAAATGTCATTCCAGTGATGGCGTGCTAGCTGCTACCACAGGCACCAAGGTGACTTTCGGAGCAGTGCTTTGCAGTGCCCAGACAAAGTCAGCAACTCAGAATTTTCAGCCTCCTGGAAAAGGCTTACTGATTGGGATACTATTTCTTCTGATGGTAGAACACACAGCAATGTTCTCTTGCGGTTATATAGTTCTGTTCTTGGAAGTGATAACTGCTCAGCAAAGCTAGCTGTGTGTGTGTGTGTGTGTGTGTGTGTGTGTGTGTGTGTGTGTATCAGTGAAACAGTGTGTGTAAATTCTGAATAAGGCATCAAATAAATGGCTTAACCTAACCGAAACCTAAATAAAGGAGTGTTGCTGATACCGTTTTTTTGCATGAGATTTGTTGCTTCAGTACAAGTGGAGCTCTATCTGTGCTAGGAAATCTAACTTAGTTATGACTACGTGTGGAAATAAATGAGATTCTTTAGCATGAGAATTATATTTGTAGGTGTCGGAAGTGTTAGTGAACATGCCTAATAAATGATAAATGTTTTTGTTTTTGTTTGTTCTAAACAGAGTCTTACCTATGATGTCTGAAGGTAATAGCCTTTAAATGCAAGCATTCAGATGGGATTTTGCAATGAAAAGATTTGAATGTATCTGTTCAGATAATGTGTAACGTGTGGATTTGGAAATGATGTTTAGGAAAAGTATAGACCCTAGTAGGAGCTTTCTTGCAAGACAGAGGTATCCAAAACACGATCCACATACTGAACTTATAGAAACAACAACAACAACAAAACAACAAAAGCACGATTCCTTAAATGAACATAAATCAAGCATTTTCAGGGTGAATTTAAAGAAAAAAATACCAGTTATTTAACATACTATAATACAGAAGTGCAAGTTACTTTTCATTCTCCTGCTCATTATTTGTGACTTTAAGAATGCTGCCTAACAGGGGCACCTGGTTGGCTCAGTCGGTTAAGTTTCTGACTTCAGCTCAGGTCATGATCCCACGGTTTGTGAGTTCGAGCCCCGCGTCAGGCTCTATGTTGAATATATATACACATATATGTATGTATAACATGCATAACATCATATAAAGTCTCTTGCAGTTTCTTCCAGATCAAGGGTCGGTGATTCTTTCTGGGTTTTAGGCCAATGTTATACACACAACCACAAATCTCAAACTTCAATGAAATGCTTTTTATGTTATAAAAGAGGAAAGATTTTCAAACTTTGGGTGACTCTGAATTTTCAAGGTCGTGTGACTGAGAACACACCCAGCGTTTCTCACGTGTTGTCCCCTTGGTGTCTCCTCCTCCCATTTGTGCTGACCTGTTAGTCCTTCCCTAGTCACCTGAAATTCGGCAATGGTTATTCTTAATCCTCTTGTCAGAGACTGCGTAAATAACGCTAGTGCTTGTCTATGCTGGATGTGCCTTCTGGGGTCAATGAAGAAATATTTTTGCGTGAAAACTTGAACTTTCTCTTGGATAAAGGCCTGCTGTTTTCATAATTCACCTACAATTATGTCATCAGAGCATTTTTTTTTCCAGGACTGCCAGGCATAGAGTAATTGATAACAGAACAGCTATACTGTAGAGTGACTGAACTTTATGAAAATAAACCACAGTTAGCGTTTGAAACTTACACGAAAGAGAGATTAATGGCTCAGGGGAGGAAGACATTCTATAAATCACTGCAACTCACATGTCCATGGCCAGCTGCAGTGATTGGTGAATGATTCTAGACATTTTACACTTCCAGTGATCAATAAGGGGCAGTAAATTAGAAGGGTTGGACAATATTAGTTGTCCCAGGCAGTTTATTTAAGGCTCTGTATGTCTTACTTCATGCTAGGAGGCAAAATGAAGAATGCCCCACCATCCTGGCTCATTTCGGCTTGCTTTCTGTGCCCACATCTCTTTACTCAACCATTTCAACCCCTACAATGTGGGAATGAATTACGGTCCTAGGGGATGAACGTGAGATTATTTGAAAAGTGCATTTTACTGTTCAGATGCACAATGTTAGAGAAGTGGAAAATATTTTAATTAGTAATACATCAATCATTCCGAATTTCTTGACAAAAGAGATATTTTGGAGATGAATTTGAGAATTAAGCACTTAAGGAGGAGTCACCTTATGAATATAAATGGATTCATGGGATCTGTTCATCAGTTTGAAGCTTCGCGCAATTGAAAAGTTGTAACAGGAGTTTATTGTTAAAAAGTAACGTGAACAACTCTTTTAATTCAATGTGTCATTTGAGTTGTCGTTAAATAGCCATAGCTTATTTTGAAATACAAATTAATTATCTATTACAAGCATGCTATTGCTTATTTTCTTCAAAGTCTCATCAGTATGCAAATGACTCTAATTAGGTCACTGTCAGACAATATTAGTGCAGAGTCACTTTCCATAGTTTAGAATGAAAGGCTTTGGTTCCTAAATATTTATAAAACTGTTTCTCAAATCAGCTTTACTTAATTGGGATCATTCCGGAAGTCTTATCGGTTCAGAGGAAATAATTTCTGACAGCGAAGAAAAAAAAAAAATCATTCTTTAAAAAAAAGCCCGGATGTCTAATTGACATACAGAGGAATGGGATATTGGAGAATATTCCTATTTGTCATATAAATTTTGTTTTTTATACTCAAATCACTAAAATGTCTTTCTGTATATTTTTATCATCTTTTTAAAAATTTTATTTTAATGTGTATTTATTTTTGAAGGAGAGAGAGAGAGAGAGAGAGAGAGAGAGCATGAGTGGGTGGGAGGGGGGAGCTGAGAGACAGAGACCCAGAATCTGAAGCAGGCTGAAGGCTCTGAGCTGTCAGCATAGAGCCCAATGCCGGGCCTGAACTCACTAGCTGTGAGATCATGACCTGAGCCCCAAGTTGGACACTTAACCAACTGAGCCACCCAGGGGCCCGGTAATCTTTTTTTTTTAATGTATCACCATGAGAACAAAGGATTAACATAATTGCAAATCACTTTAAAGAAAATTTCATTCATGAGGAATAATATCTGTGTATAAAGTAACAGAATTAACATAATAGATATTAATTAATAAAACAAGGCATCCCGTGGCTGCATTACTACGAGTCCCATACAGTGGATTCTGATTAAGCAACAAAGGATGCCTTTTCCTATGCCCCATCCCTAAGATCTACTCAGATCACAGACATCTTTTCTTGGAACAGCCATAGCAAGCTTTCTTGTATCATTCAAACTCTCTGACACCCTCTTTACTGTTGAGTGTAGCATATGTCTAAAGCGATAATTTGGAAAAGGAATAGCAAGGAGGGAAAAATAAACACTGTAATACGTTTCCTGGGCACTGCAAGCCAAACTAGTTTGATGTCTCCCCTTTGGAACGATCGAGATACGAGCAAAGAGAGCAGCTCTTTGAAGGAGTTGACGTGCAAGCGGGGGGTGGGGGGGGTGGGGGGGAAGGGATCAATACAATCAGAGACAAAAATGCAGGGACACAGAAGTTGGAAAGCATGAGAAGATAATGGTTTGGAGACTTTAAGATGTGAAGGACAGGAGAGACTTGATAGAAAGGAAGAGGAGAGGTGAGCAAATACAAAACAGGAAGCCCGGGAGAAGGCTAAAAAAAGCAGAAGCACGCAGGCACTGGAAGAAAACAATGAGGCTCCTCGAGCCATTTCCGCAAGAGGAGGCAGAAGGACTTTGTGTGCCAGACTCCGTGCAGCGTGGCCGCACCTGTCACCTCTACAGCATCCTTCAGACCAGATACCATTTCTCCTTTGCAAACGAGGACACCAGAACAGAGAAGGCTACAGCAGTTTGCTCTGGCTGGCCAGCGCAGAACTCAAGGCCAGTTCTTTCTCTTTTAGAAGATGAGCGCATAGAAAATGTGTCATATTATTTCTTTATGACTCAGTTTCCCTGGGGGCGCCTTGGGGGCTCCTTGTGTTGAGCATCTGACTCTTGATTTCAGCTCAGGTTATGACCTCAAGGTTTGTGCGTTCGTGCCCCACGTCAGGCTCTAGGTTCTTTCTCTCCCTCTCTCTCTGTCCCTTTCTCTCTCTCTTTCAAAGTAAATAAATTTCCTCTTCTGGGGTTTGTGTGGATGTAAAGAATTAGGTATGTTTACCAATGACTCCTAGATGTAGGACACATTCATAAACGTGGTGTTTTTGTTCCTATGTGTCTAAACACTGTGGTCTAATTACGGTTATCCTGGATACAACTTGCACATATAATTCCTTCTTAAACTTCTCTGATTTGCCCTTGAAGCAAAGCTGCTCATCTACCAGGACCTACCCTCCAACCTCCCACAGTATAGTGTCTAGCGTTTCCTCCGACTAAACACGGAGCTCATTTTTAAAGGATCCTATTTGAAGGCTATTGTTCAGAATTCCATATTGTTTCCATTAGACATTTTACTAACACCCGGCTGGTAGCAGAAGAGTTTGGTACTCTGGGCGAGCAGATAGGCAATTTAAGGATTCTTTTACAAATTATTTTTAATATTACCAACCCATAACAAATCACAATGTTACATAAAAACTATTTCCCTGTGTAAATCGTATGACGTGTGTATCAAAATGCAATTTAGTTATCAGTAAGGTTAAAAAAAACTCAGGTTCACATAACAATATCAAGTTAATATGGTTATTTTTTTCTTCATTAATTTGACACCCATGCTATTGATGTGCTCTTGGCTATTAACAGCACAATGTTGTCGGGATGGAGCATGTTTATGTTTCTGGGTGCCATGTAATGATGTAATGTCTCAATTTTTCTACCCTCTTTGTTTTTGTTGTTGTTGTTGTTGTTTTCGGACTTACTGTGTGGAACACGTCATTGAATCTTCCCTTGATATAAATAAATCGATCATATGGTCTGTCGACATTAGTTATATCTTCCTAGCCCATAGCCACTAAAAATAACATTATGCGTTGCAATGCTGGACAATGAAATTTGGAGATCGCATTCGATAAAAATGATCATTCACATCATCAATATATGCCTAGATCCAATTGTTCATCGGTCTCCATCAAAGTATAAAGCACATATTTAGGCATTTGTATCTATACTGTGGCCTACTGGCCGTCCTAAACATTGTAGCCTGAAAATCTAGAACTTCCCTATAAATGTTTTTCTGAGCTTCTAAAAGAGGAAGGAAGGCCAGCTAGCCTAAAATATCACAGGGGACAGGGAACGGCATTCTAAACAGTCACCGAAGCCACCTGCTCTGAGTGCATTTGCCACTGCGCTGACCTCCATGCTTGCGCGTTAATATTAGTGTGGGAGACGGGAAATGGCACCTTCGGCTCCCATGATTGAACCCCCACAACCATCTGTGATCCTCACGGTGTTACAGCTTCTCTAAAAAGGATCAGTAGAAGCAAATAGGTTTTCTGTTACCAGGGTAATTTTTATCTGCATCAGCCTAGGGTCTCCGAAGGGGAATAATCTTTCCGCAGATAATTGATAGTGATTAATTTCCTTGCACATAGATTTAGGATTTGGACTCGGATTATTTATATTATTGTCATGGTTCCAGTAATGCTGGAGTTGAGAAATAAGATAATATGATTTTCAACCGATAGCTCCCAGGGGGGCCTGATAGAAGCCCATGCAAATCTCTTCTGGAGAGATACGGCCTTCATCAGACACCTCAGGGGTCTCTTTCCACGCCCCGTGTCTCTTGATCACTCTTTTCTCTTGTTTTCTTTTACCATCTACTTGACTGCATCCTGTGTAATTTCCAGGTCACTACCTTTTGCAAGCTGTGCCTTAACCTGCTGTTGAATCCATCTGTTGACTTTTAAAGTCACGATAATTTTATTATTTCTTTATTCTTGAAAGTTCTTTTTGTTTTCTCCCTGAGAAGTGTTTGGTAATCTTTCCACCTTACCTACATCTGGGACTCAGAAAGGGTAGAAGAGAGGATAAGGAGACAGACCAGCAATAGTTCATCAACCTTGCCTACATGACTGCTTTGTATTTTATCTGATGCTACAATCTGAGTTACTTGGCTATCCTCATTAGCGGTGTTTTATTATCACCACTGTTCACTCATGGTGAATTGTTTCCTTGTGTGAGAACATTGAAGTACTAATTTGTGAGTGCTGTCCTCTTACAAGGGTTTTTATTTGCCTTGGAAATAAGGTGCCAGTGGAAAGGAGTGACGTCAAAGGTGCATTTCATCCCCTGCCTTTGGGTCTCCATAACTGCCAGGACTAATTTCAACTTAAGAAAAGTAAGAATAATCTTATTGTAAGTTCTCAGGCATTCGGTGACCCTTTAACCAAAATTTCCAGACTCTAAACTCCCTAGCACATACAGATTCATTCACTTGCGTGAGGAAAAGTACACGGAACACAGGGCCTGTTTTGCCACCTTTCCTCCAAGTCCTGCCCGCCTGTCTGTTTACTCGCTGTGACTGAGGAAGATACTGTTCTTCACTGACTTCGAGCGTCAGAAGAAATTAGCTTCGATCGTTCAATTTTAACATCTCGCTCTATACCTTAGATCAAATTCAGTGCCTGTTTTTGAAACGAGGGGGAGAGAGGACAGAAAATAGTGAAAAACCATGCGTCACTTGACAGAGTTGAGATAGATGAGTCCCTTTGTCCACTGTGTTCAGTGACACAGTCCAAGTCTAGAACACTATCTGGAACAGGGCAGCTTCATGTACTGAGACTGAACATAGGATCTCATTTATGTGTGCAATCCAAACCAAGTGAGAACGAGCAAGCAAAACCTCGTCGAGAAAGAGATCGGATTTGTGATTACTAGAGCAGGGAGTATGCAAAGAAGAAGTAAACGAAGGGGGTCAAAAGGTATAAACTTCCAGTTATAAGGTGAATAAGCACTAGGGGGAGGAATGAATAGCGTGGGGACTACAATCACAGCTGTGTGATAGACAGGAGAAGGGGTTAGGGATTAAGTCCTAAACGTTCTCATTGCAAAGGGCATTTTCTTCCATAGTTTTCATTGTCTCTATATGAGATGACGGATGTTAATTAAGTCAGACAGAGAAAGACAAACGCCATACGATTTTCCTTACGTGTGGAATCTAAAATCAGATGAGTAAACAGACAGACAACAAGGAAAATCAGACCTATAAATACAGAGAACAGACTAACGGTTACCAGAGAGAGTGGGGTACGGGTGTAAAATGGGTGAAGGACAGGGCACCTGGGTGGCTCCGTCGGTTCAGTGTCCGACTCTTGGTTTCGGCTCAGGTCACCATCTCGCGGTTTGTGAGTTTGAGCCCCACATCGGGCTCTGTGCTGATAGAATGGAGCCTGCTTGGGATTCTGTCTCCCTCTCTGTCTGCCCCTCCCCTGCTTGCTCTCTATCTCTCTCTCTCAATAAATAAATAAGTAAACATGAAAACAACTTAAAAAATGGGTGAAGGAGAGTGGGGGATACAAGCTTCCAGGTATGGAATGAATAAGTCACCAGAATAAAAAGTACCTCATAGATTTACAATATGTAATTAAAAGTTTTTGATTTTTATTTATTTATTTTTGAGAGACAGAGAGCACAGGCAAGGGAAGGGCAGAGAGAGAGAGAGAGAGGGAGGGAGAGAGAGAAGGGGAGACACAGAATCTAAAGCAGGCTCCAGGCTCTGAGCTGTCAGCCCAGAGCCCTACGCGGGACTCGAACCCACAAACCGTGAGATCACGACCTGAGCCAAAGTTGGACGCTGAACCGACTGAACCACCCAGGCACTGTTAAGTAGTTTAAAAGTCAATTGTATTCCTATATGCTAGGCACAAATTACCTTTTTAAAGTAATGAAAAGAAGGATACTACTTACAGCAACAACAAAAACGTTCAGGAATAATCAACAAAAGGTAAAGTATTTTGTGTGGAGACACCTAAGACTTTATTAAGACAGATTTAGGATATGATACCACATTCATAATGATAAGATCACTAACACAAATATATAAAGTGCTCGAGATTCCTCTCTGAATTGAAGGTAATATCAATAATTTCTTACCAAATTTTTTAGAAACGTCAACAATCTTAAATTGCATTTGAAAGAGATAGTTACCAAAAATAACTAAGACAATATTAAAAAAGCTTAACGTGGAAAAATGTTTCCTGCCTGATCTCAGCCCATAAGCAATCATTACAGGTATAGAGATAAATAAATATACTTATTTAATAGAAAACAGAAAAAAAACTTCTATATGAATATGCATATTCATATATGCAAAAAAACTTCATATATGAATAAGCATAAAATATGATAAAATTGGGGCGCCTGGGTGGCTTAGTGAGTTAGGTGCCTGACTTTGGCTCAGGTCATGATCTCATGGTTCGTGAGTTCGAGCCCCAGGTCGGGCTCTGTGCTGACAGCTCAGAGCCTGGAGCCTGCTTCGGATTCTGTGTCTCCCTCTCTCTCTCTGCCCCTCCTCCACGCACGCGCTCTCTCTGTGTCTCAAAAACAATAAGCATTAAAATAATATATGATAAAATTGGCATTGGTCTTTAGTGAGCCTATGGTATAAATTGTAATTGTTAGCTATATTTGTTACCAATTGTATGTTGCATTAAGAAAAAGTAAAACTGGACCCCTCCACCAAAGGCAGATATTAATTCCGGGTAATTTTAAAGATTTACATGTTGGTGGGAGGGAAGAAACCTTCAAAAATTAAGATTTTATTGAAGTGTTCTAGCTATTTGTCGAATTTTTCGCTACTCTGTTCTTTTTTTTTTTTTAAGTTTATTTATTTATTTTGGGAGACAGAGAGAGAGAGAGAGAGAGAGAGAGAGAGAGAATCCCTCTCTCTGTGCTGTCAGCATGGAGCCTGATGTGGGGCTCGAACTCACAAACTGTGAGATCATGACCTGAGCCGAAACCAGGAATCGGACGTTTACCCAACTGAGCCACCCAGGCGCCCCTTTCCTACCCTGTTCTAACCTGTCATGATTTTTCTCTATATGGCAGAGGGCCAGGAGCCTGAAAACTACATTTCCTAGATTTCATTACCAACCAGTTTCCATTTTCTCTTTACTGTGTTTCTTTCTTTCACGGCAGTAACCAGGCTTCAGTGGCCTCACAGTGACAGGTGTCCCTGGCCTCTGTTTCTAGGAGGAAAGCCCTAAATTCAGGGACTGCGGTCCCCTGGGTTCTTCCTAGGGCACAGGCAGGAACCCAGGCTCCTGGCTTTGCACCTTCTAGTTTTCTGTTACATAAATAAATAATAAATAGCGTCAACAGCAGCTTCCGTGTTAAAAGCCTCAAAGCTCTTATGGATTCTGGGTTGTCTTCTTATCTGATTTTACTTCCTCCTCTTCTCAACATTTTGTAAACAATTCGCTACCTTACCTTTCTTATTTGAAATCCTTGGAAGATTTCTCCTTTCCCGACATTATTAACTGATGAAAAGGAAACACACATTCTTAGTTCTGATTTAAAAATGTGAAGTATGAATCATAGACTCGGAAACATCATATTTATGATGGTGATAATCTCTGAGATGAGGAAGACAAAGGAATTATCGTGAAGCAGGGTGTGCTGGTTATTCTTGATTACTTCACATACTGGTAGGTGCATGTGTAAGTTTATATAATATTTCATATATTTTTAATGTTTGAAATTAAGTGATATTTATGACTGTTAGATATGATATATAGAATATATAATGTAGACTTCTTAAGGATACATCTTCAAGCCACAAGACTCAAGGTTTCCTGGTTTAAAAAACAGATGGAGGGGCGCCTGGGTGGCTCAGTTGGTTAAGCGTCCGACTTCCGGTCTCGGCTCAGGTCTGGATCTCACGGTTTGTGAGTTCAAGCCCTGCATCAGGCCCAGTGCAGAGCCTGCTTGGGATTCTGTCTCTCCTTCTCTCTGCCTCTCCCCTACTTGTGCTCTCTCTCTCTCTCTCTCTCTCAAAATAAATAGACTTAAAAGTTTTTAAATAAAATTAAAAAAAAAAAGGAAAACAATTTGGCCAAGTCCTTGAATCAACCCTTTTTCTGGCCTTGCTCCCTCTAGGGTCTTTTTACCAGGACGACCAGAGGCATCTTGTGAATATTTCAGTCCATTGATGTCGCTCCTCTGCTCAAACCCCTCCGGTGGCTCCCTTCTGATCCCTAGCAAAGCCCAAATCCCTACTCCGCCCTCTAAGACTCTCCATAGTCTGGCTTCTCATTACTGTGCTGACATCTCTGTTCGTTTCTTTGTTCTCTCGGCTCTAGCCACATGGGTCTCTGGCAGGTTCTCCGCCCCCAGCCGCAGGATAGTCTTCTGGTACCGGCATGGCTAACTTGTTAACTTCTCAGCCCGTCTCCACTCGAATCTCTTCTTCTCTGACGGGCTTTCCATGGAAATCCCTCCCCCAGGCATTTCTCATCTCACGAAGCATCATTTTGTCCCCTTTTCAGTCCTTATCATTTAATATGCTATTTACTTCTCTTACTGTCGTTATTAATTGCCACTCCACGAGATCATAAAGCGTGTAAAGGAAGGATTTTGTGCAGGGGCTATTAGTTGGCAATAGTAAGCACTTAGTAAGTATTTGTTGAATGAACAAATGAGTGAAGGAACTTCACTCTCCTACTGCAGTCTGGGTATATTGCACTTGAGTTTTTGCTATGCCTTTGTTAACAGCCTTTAAGTTTATGGAGTATTTAAAAGACGATCGGAGGAGGACTTGAAAAACCATCTTTAGAAAAAACAATCTATGAAACATGACACTATTTTACTGGAGGTTGGAAACCGAATCCACATTTCCTTTGTACTGAACACGGATTTGAATGTTTCTCTTGTTATTTTAATTAATTAATTAATTAGTTTATTTATTTATTTATTTATTTATTTTGAAAGGGAGAGAGAGAGAGAGAGGCAGAGAGATGGAGAGACAGAGAGAGAGAGAGAGAGAGAGAGAGAGAATCCCAAGCAGGCGCCAAGCTGTCAGTATGGAGCCTGATGCAGGGCTCCAACTCACAAACCGTGAGATCATGACCTGAGCCGAAACCTGAGTTGCCCGTCTAACCAACTGAGCCCCCCAGGCACCCCTTTATTTTTAAAAACCCTTTTCAACTGGTAGGGTCAGCCTTGCTGTGCATCCACAGTCTGAATTTCCATGCTCTGGTGAGATTTTCTATTCCTGTAGCTTCACAGCACACACAAAACTTAGGGCAAGATCTACCTTTTGTAACTTGCAAGACTGTTTTATGGCCATTGTAATAGATTCTCATGTAAATGGTTATCTCTAGGATGCTTTATTAAAAAAAATCAGGAAAATTGCATTTCTGTGATTGTATTTTTAATGGAAGATTTGATGGAAAATTCTACGCAGATGAAAAAAAAAATAACATCTCATAGCCAAATGCTTCCAGTGAAGATCATTTGCAGCCAAGCCGTTTCCTGATGGCAAAAATATTAAAATATCATTATGTCATCTATTAATAAAGTGCTACTTTAGCAATTTTTTGACACATTGAAGTAGGCTCTCTGTGTGCATTATACTGATAATCACTCATGTGTTCAGTATTTATAACCTGAACGTTCATCCTAAATGGGATTCTTTGCAGACTCTTACTATTTATTTTTATTTAGTTTTTCATATGAAATATTATAAACTGAAACTACCATAACCTGAAAATGTTACAGTAATAAATATAAAGATATTATCCTCTTTTGCTCAGCTGAATACACAGACATTTTAACGTTACTTTTCTGAGTATAGAGGAAATTTTCTTCGCACTTCATACGTACGGGTATTTATTTTGTTGTTATTGGCGATGATGGTGGTAATGGCTGTTGGTATTCTGTGCGTAGAACCTCCCCACTGAAGTTTTATATTCTATGGAAGGAAGGCATGTTTGGGGGCATTAAGCAAATATTAAGGAAACTATGTATGGTAATTTTGCATTCTTTTTCCTTGTGATAATTTTAATAGATCACAGATATCAAGTTCTTGGTGATGAGACACTCTGTGTTTTCTATCGCAGGTCCCAGTGTCTCCCTAGAGAATGAGATAACTATTTACTAATTTTTAAAATGCAGTATTATTTGGGGCGCCTGGGTGGCGCGGTCGGTTAAGCGTCCGACTTCAGCCAGGTCACGATCTCGCGGTCCGGGAGTTCGAGCCCCGCGTCCGGCTCTGGGCTGATGGCTCGGAGCCTGGAGCCTGTTTCCAATTCTGTGTCTCCCTCTCTCTCTGCCCCTCCCCCGTTCATGCTCTGTCTCTCTCTGTCCCAAAAATAAATAAACGTTGAAAAAAAAATTTTTAAATGCAGTATGATTTAAAACCTAGTGGTAAAAAGTGAACTAAAGTCCTGGCATCTCAGTCACATTTCCCAAGTTCAAGTACTACCTATTCATAAATTAGGGTCTTGGGCAAAATACTCCTTTTTTTTAACTTCCATTTTCTTTTCTTTTTTATTATTTCCTTCTTATTTCATTATTCCCTGAACTCTCATCATTTCACAGAAGTGCCTCAAAGAAGTCAGTCCCAAATTGATGGGCGGGGGGACCAATCATCCCCATTTTAATTAGAGAAGCTCTGTTTATTTTTTAAAAAATTTTTTAATGTTTATTTTTGAGAGAGAGAGAGAGAGAAAGGGACGGAATGCGAGTGGGGGAGGGGCAGAGAGAAAGGGAGACAGAATCTGAAGCAGGGGCTCGAACTCATGGACAGCGAGATCATGACCTGAGCTGCTTAACCGACTGAGCCAGGCAGGTGCCCCACGCTTTCAATATATTTTAGATCTGTAATTCCTAAGATTTCCTCGTTTTGTCATTCCATTGTGTTTACATTCTATATTCCATGATGGTTAGTCAACATATATTATGAACCTAATAGGTGTACATTTTTTTAACATGGATTTGTAAGTTTTAGTTTGAGCATTCATTTGGTTCATGCTTTAATTGTTCATATGACATTGTTTCAACAATCATTCAACAATGTAAATTAGCAGTAGGTAATTTTTTGCTTAAAAATGTGGAATTCATGGGGAACCTGAGTGGCTCATTTGGTTAAGTGTCCGACTCTTGGTTTTGGCTCAGGTCACGATCTCACAGTTTGTGAGGTTGAGCCCTGTTTCGGGCTCCGTGCTGACAGTGTGAAGCCTGCTTGGAATTCTCTCTCTTTTACCTCTGTACCTCCCTCCTCTCAAAATAAATAAAGAAGCTTACAAAAGTAAAATAAAAATGTGGAATTTATTAAAGGCAATATAAACATTAAAACTGGTCTCATCATGGAGCGCCTGGGTAGCTCAGTCGATTAAATGTCAGACTTTGGCTCAGCTCGTGATCTCATGGTCCGTGAGTTCAAGCCCCACATCAGGCTCGGTGCTGACAGCTCAGAGCCTGGAACCTGCATCAAATTCTGTGTCTCCCTCTCTCTCTGCCCCTCCTCTGCTCATGCTCTATCTCTCTGTGTCTCTCAAAAATAAATAAGAGAAAAAAAAATTAAAAAAAAAACTGATCACATCAAGGTTGATATTTCCATATATAGGTCATATAAAAACTGCAAGCAAAAGCAAGTTTGAAATTACATTTGTACGATTACTTGAGGAACATAATTTTACTAAATCAATAAATTCTAACCACTCTTCTGTGCCAACACCTTTGTGGGATAGGCTACATTTTCATCAGTAAGATTGGCAGTCTCTAGTAGTGTTTGTGATAAAAGAAAATGTTGGAATGGCAATGCTGAATTGGTTGAGTTAAATAATGTTCAAGGCTCGCCTAACTCTAAAATGTGCAGATTCATACAAGTGTCCTTCTCTAAAATAGGACACATCTGTCTAATTTATTTTCCCAAAGAGAGGAACTAAGGATGCTAATAACAGGAATTCATTTTACATGACTTGGCAAGAGAGTAGAGCAAAGATATTTGCAGGAGACTGTGGATGCCGGAACCAAGGGAGACAGCCACTTGTGGCAAAGTTGAGTGAAAAGGTGGGCAGATTGACAAAGTAAATTGTCATTCTCAAATGGGTAGGCAGAGAGCAAGCCTCTGTGTAGAATCCCAATGGATGACCGGAAAGAAGTCCACAGAACAACTGAGGATCTTCTAGGATCTTCTAGAATTTCTGGAATTCTAAGAGTTCCTGCTGTGGAACAGAAGGGTATTACTAGGGGGTGTAAAACCAAAGGCAGTAACATGATGCAATCATCATAGTTATGACCTTATTCATGAAAATCCTTAGCTTTATACACAAATGTTTTGCCTCCAGGACAATATGTTGCTTTTGTTTTTGTTTTTGCTTTTCAGCTTGGTGGTTTCCTCTTTTTTGATGTACCTTCCTCCATTCCCCCTATGTCAGTCCCTTCCATTTACACCCAAAACAGAAGATAGTGAAAGGTAGGGGATGTTAGGGTTCTGAGCCCTTTGGGCAGTTAGAAAGGGAAAGGAAACAAAACCATTCCTGGATATGACGGAGACTGACAATCAAGAAGTCTAAAGCAGAGTGGGGAAGGTCGTAAGAGACAGGGGCGAAAGGAGAGGCCACCTCCCCCAATAAGTCTCTTGTTAAGAGGGGCTGGAGGAAAGCATCAAAGGTTCAGAAGTACAGGTCTTAAAGAAGGGAGGTGCTGATTGAGCCCGAAAGAGGAGTAGGTCAAGGAAGGGGGGCACCTCTCTCTCTGTTGAACGGGACCCCCACCACAGGGGCAGCAGCTACACGGACGGTAGACACTTTCGTTCGCTGCAGGCGATGCACGGAAAGAAGTCTTCATGGTGTTATCGGTACAGCTGACCCACCATGGCGCTGGGGGGTGAAAAGACATGGTTGACAAAAACAAGGCATCCTCGGCTCAGAGATGAATTAGCTTCCAGATCAAGAAGTAGAACTGACCACTGTGAGATCAGAAGGCACCAGATATTTCTTTGTTGTCCAGATCTCCTATCTGAGCTTTGGGAGCGTTTCCTACTATCAACTGGAACCCAGTCTGGGCATTTCTTTCTTTCAGATATTCTCACCCTCCAAGTAGCACTTCTTGCATGGATGCCTCCAATTTATGCTCAAACTTCATCCTTCCAGGAACCAGGCTGCACCCGGCTGCACCAGGCTGGATTGGCCGGGCTCAGGGATCCAGAGGCGGAGGGGGGGGGTAGTGGTTGGGATAGTGGGGAGGCCCTACATAATACATTTCTAAGGTCACTGCAAATTGCTCCTCGTCACACCCCAAAGGAAAATTCTATGTTAAAAAAAATGCATTGTGTGGTACAATCAAGAGACACCATTTTGAGAACAGTCCCAAAAGACAGAGCTATTGATATGAAAGCTCTTGGTAGACACAAGAAGACAGAGCTAGTAAAATAATATGAATAACTTATTTTTTTTCATTTATGAGACATTTGACAGTAAGTTGCTTACTTTAAAAATTACCTTGAAAATGTAAAAATAAATAAATAAGTAAATAAAAAGGAAAAGTAGCTGAAAAGAGTCATCATTTTTACCACACTGGAAAAAAACCCGAGTGAATTTAAATTGTTCACTGGCACTTATGTGTGAGTGCTATGGGAGAGGCTCACAGAGAGTAGAAAATACGATATTCATGTGGCGCCTGGGTGGCTCATTCAGTTAAGCTTCCAACTTTGGTTCAGGTCACAGTCTCGTGGTCTTTGAGCTGAAGTCCTACACTGGGTTCTGTGCTGACAGCTTCAGAGCATGGAGCCTGCTTGGGATTCTATGTCTCACCTTTCTCTCTGTCCCTCTCCTGCTCTCTCTCTCTCTCTCAAAAATAAACATTAAAAAATTAAAAAAAAGAAAATATGGTATTCATTTTTCTGTTGTTTGTAGTGTAGCCATCAAAGAAATAGGGACTAAAAGTGAGTCAGAAGAAAGAAGAACATGCTATTTCATTCATTCATTCATTCATTCATTCATTCACATTTGTTAGTGCTCCTTATGTGTAAGTCGTATCCATTTGAGGTGAGGTTTTATTGCTTTGATTTGTTTGTGTTTTGTTTTAGTTTGAGATTTTTTCTTCCTTCTTTTCTTTCTTTTTCTTTTTTCCATCCTTGCTTCTTTCCTCCCTCCTTTCCTTCCTAGAAATGTTTTCTTGTTTATACCTTCCTTATAAAAATATAGTTTTCACTAAAAGCAAATTATAAGGGGACAAGAATATACAATGGGAAAAAGAAAATCTCTTTCACCAATGGTGTTAAGAAAACAGACAGCCACATGCAAAAAAACTGAAACTGGACCCAAAATAAACTCAAAATAGATTTAAAGACCTAAATGTGAGACTTGAAACCATAACATTTCTGGAAGAAAACAGACAGTAATTTCTTTAATATCATCCATGGAAATATTTTTCTAGATATGTCTTCTCTGGCAAGGGAAACAAAAGCAAAATTAAACGATTGGGACTACATGAAAAGAAAACGCTCTTACACAGCAAAGGAAACCATCAACAAAACCATGAGGCAACCTACCAAGTAGAAGAATACATTTGTAAATGATATATCCCAAAAGGGGTTAATATCCAAAATATATAAAGAACTTATACAACTCAATACTCTCCCCAAAAATTCCAATTAAAATGGGCAGAGAATATGAATAGACATTTTTCCAAAGAAGAAATACAGATGGCTAACAACACATGAGAGGATGCTCAATCATCAGGAAAATGCAAATCAAAACTTCAATAAATATCACTTACCCAATGAGAAGGGCTGAAATTAAAACACACACACACACACACACACACACACACACACACAAACACACACTATATATATATATAGGAAGTATTGACAAGGATGTGGAGAAAAAGAAACTCTCCTTCACTGTCACTGGGAAGGCAAATTGATGCAGCCACTGTGGAAACCAGTATGGAATTTCCTCAAAAAACTAAAATTAGACTTACCTTAAGATCTAGTTATTCCATTCTTAGGTATTTACCCAAAGAACACAAAAAACACTAATTCAAAAAGTTCCACGTCCCTCTATATTTACTGCAACATTATTTACAATGGGCAATATACAGAAGCAACCCAAGTGTCATCCATAGATGAACGGATAAAGAAGATGCGGTGTATATAAATATATAGAAGAATTTACTCAGCCATAAAAAAAGAATGGAATCTTGCCATTTTTGCAACCACACCCATGGACCTAGAGGATATAACGGTAACTGAAAGAAGTCAGCCAGAAGAAGATGGATGTCATATGATTTCGCACCTATATGGAATTTATGAAACAAAGCAAACAAACAAATACAGGTGGAAAATGGGAAACAAACACACACACACACAAAACAGATTCTTAAATGCAGAGAACAAACTGGTGGTTGCCAGAAGGGGTGGGGGGTGCTTATGGGGGCTGAGTGAAATAGATACAGAGGAACGAGAGTAACAGCAACCAAAAGCAAATAATATTAAAAACATATCTTTGGCATTTTATTTTTGTTTGAAAAATTATTTCCATTGGATTGCTCATGGTGATATTCTTTTTTTATTTTATTTTTAACGTTTTTATTTACTTTTGAGACAGAGTAAGACAGAGCATGAACGGGGAAGGGGCAGAGAGAGAGGGAGACACACAATCGGAAGCAGGCTCCAGGCTCTGAGCCATCAGCCCAGAGCCCGACGCGGGGCTCAGGGCTCGAACTCACGGACCGTGAGATCGTGACCTGAGCCGAAGTCGGCCGCCTAACCGACTGAGCCACCCAGGCGCCCCGCTCACAGTGATATTCTTAAAGATGTAAACAAGTAATTTTGTACTCTTATTTGTTTTCATCCCTCCTCCACTTATAAGCAGTAACGCGTCTCTCAGTATGTTTGCAGGGTATGTGCACGTGTGTGTTTGCATATGTGTGTGTGAAAGGGTGTCTATGTGGGTGTGCAAGTGCGTTAGAAGCAGAGGTCACAGAACCAACCGGACCTTGGTTTCTTAAATTCAGTATCTATTAAAATTCTCAAAAAAAAAAAATTATCAATGATATCAGGAGATCCTTGGACATTACATTTTAAATAATTCTTGAATGCTTAAAAACATTATTTACGATCATCATGAGACTTTATGTCTGAAAAAAATTGACAAATCTAACAAAATTGTTTTCATTATTTTTACTACCACAAATTAAAACCTATCAAAGTAGGGGCACCTGGGTGGCTCAGTCGGTTAAGCGTCTGACTTCAGTTCAGGTCATGATCTCACAGTTCGTTCAAGCCCCGCTTGGGGCTCTGTGCTGACAGCTCAGAGCTCAGACCCCAGAGCCTACGTCAGATCCTGTGTCTCCCTCTCTCTCTGCCCCTCCCCTGCTCACGCTCTGTCTCTCTCTCCCTCAAAATAAATAAACATTAAAAAAAACTATCAAGGTATATGGGATTTTTAAAAAATTTTCCCACCCAAGTGTACATATAATTTTATATTCTAAATTTTATATTAATATTTCAGTAGATTTTTTTAGAGCTGTTTTAGTTTCATGGCAAAATTGAGCAGAAGATTCAGAGATTTCCTATATTTCCCTCAGTGCTACTCATGCATACCCTCCATCATCCACTTTCCCCAGAATTTTAAAGTTTAATGTTATATCATAAATATTAAAATAATTTTCTGTTGCATTTTAATTATTTTAATAGAAGCATGCTCTTACACTAACTTTTGCACTATAAACTATTAAATTAATCCTTTATTTTTATGTGAGAATTTTGCTCTCATCAATAATCATCACTTTTGACATAATATTTTATTTTGACAAATAGTTTAGTATTGTCTTACTAAACTATTTCATAGGAATAAATTCTTAGGAGTTTATACATGGTTCAGGCTATGGTGAGCATCTATTTAACTCCTTTATGTGTTTAGTTTTCACAAAAGGATTCTATGACTATACAGTGGGGCCTCCTCTCAGCATACGCAGCATTTTCTTTCTAGGGCCATAAAGTAATTTTAAGTGTGGCTAATTTAATAGATAATGTGGTCTTTTTAAGTGCATTTCAATTGTTATATCTCTAATATTTTATTAAGAGAAACCGTTTCCCAAATGTTACATTATTTAATTGAAAAAAAAAACCAAGCAGAACAACTTAGACCTTCAGAGGTTTTAAACGTTAGTAAACTCTGTGTACGTATAGATGAGTCTGTTATGCTCTTAAATAATACATATTATTTGTACAAGATAGGAATTTAAATATCAAAAGCCAATGTAGACTTTGGAGTGGAGACAGAAGAACCAGAAATGCAATGCAGGATTAACTGGGGTCTACTGAAGACAGAAAACAACTTTGGCCTCAATGAAAGATTCATATTTACTAAAAGATTCAATGAAGTTTCTAAAACACTCATAATTAACTTAATTTAGCATATCATTTCCTTGCCTTTTCCTTCATAGTTATGTGCTCTCCTGAACCTCTGGGTGGCTTTATACTTGTTCTGTCATTTTGAACGTCCTGCTTTAATCCACGTGGCTTTTCATCGGGTGGCCCTCAAATTAACACAAAAATAGTACCATCAAGTTTAAGAACAATAAATGCAAAATTGGGCACCTGGGTGGCTCAGTCAGTTAAGCGTCTGACTCTTGAGTTCGGTTAAGGTCATGATCCCAGGATCCTGAGATTGAATCCCATGTCCAGCTGTCCAATGACAGCATGGAGTCTGCTTGGGATTCTCTCTCACCATCTCTCACTACCCTTCCCCTGCTTGCGGACTCTCTCTCTCTCTCCAAATAAATAAACATTTAAAAAAGGCAAAGCCTTACCTTGAACTACGTAAGAAATGCTTCAGACTAGAAAGTTGTTTTGTAATTAGTCAGTGGCACACAGACGAAAACAGTGATGTGACATTACAGTTTCTTGAAGCAACATTTATAAACAATGCGGCCATAATTATAGTGGTGATCAAGAAAAAAAGAGGATCGCACAAGTCATGAGAGTGACAAGGGTAACATCAGAAGAACATCATCGATAACTCTTAATGGTTTCAGAAAGCTATTGAATTTTTTTATTAGTATATATTATAAAGCTGAATGAGATTTAAAAAATTTTTTTAACGTTTATTTATTTTTGAGACAGAGAGAGACACAGCATGAACGGGGGAGGGGCAGAGAGAGAGGGAGACACAGAATCGGAAGCAGGCTCCAGGCTCTGAGCCATCAGCCCAGAGCCCAATGCGGGGCTCGAACTCGCGGACCGTGAGATTGTGACCTGAGCTGAGGTCGGACGCTTAACCGACTGAGCCACCCAGTCGCCCCGTGATTTTAAAGTATTTTAGGGAAGTTGGGTTTCTGCTTAGGAGAATGCTGATTTGTTTAATTATTTTTAATTATGTTTAATTTGTGTAATTATCTCGAGTTTATGTCATAAAAGAAATAGCCAACTTATATTTTAATTGTATGCATAAAAATATAATATATATATTATATGAAACTATTGACATTGATTTTGACTGCCAGTGTGTTACAAAAGTATCAAAGAAAGCTAAATCCGATGTCCTGTTTTATAGACTTTCTCACAAGACTCAACACCAATTAGGAAAAGGCCAAACGGAAAATGATTCTCTTCAACCTGCACTGAGGTTCATTAAATTACTTTGGTGGAGGGGCGCCTGGGTGGCTCAGTCGGTTAAGCGTCCGACTTCGCTCAGGTCATGATCTCACGGTCCGTGGGTTCGAGCCCCGCGTTGGGCTCTGGGCTGACAGCTCAGAGCCTGGAGCCTGTTTCGGATTCTGTGTCTCCCTCTTTCTCTGACCCTCCCCTATTCATGCTCTCTCTCTGTCTCAAAAATAAATAAACGTTAAAATAAAAAAATTTAAAAAAAATAAATTACTTTGGTGGAGTCAAGGAAGGAGAGAATTATGAAGCATGGGCATCTTGAGGGTTAATGTATTCTTTTTACTATCCTTGGCTTTTCACTTCTCCTCATTAGCCAAAGTGATTCAGTTAATGTCAAGAGTTAGGAAGGAACAAGCTAGAACATTCAAGGACGGGTGGTTTAATATGGGGCTATCTGTCTGTTATTTGTCAAATTCTTGCCTCAGTCAATATAAACCATATGCATGAATAATGTCTAATATCTTGCATTGCTTTATTCTAAAGTATCAGATATGTTTGTTCATTCTTACAAGCATATGTTCAAGTTTAACAGATTATAATGTGACTCTTGTGTGGGATGTTCAAAAAAGCACCCAGGCTAGCTGTTCAAGTTTAGACCTAATTGGTGTGTCACGTTTTACCTTTTCCAGAGAGCCCTATAACCCACCTTGGGCATTACACAATTATAGAGGGGCTGTTCTATAAGACAAGACAAAGCACACTGAGGGGAGAGATGGGGAATAGAAGCGGATGCCCTAGGACCATTTCTTGGGGAATACACATGGTTAAGAGACCAAAAAGTGTAAAGCGAATGAAAGACACAAGAGTCAGGAAGCGCTGGAGATAAGGGGAAGGAATAGGATTACTTCTAGCGACAATAGGGTAGAGGGTAGCAAAATCCGGTCATGATGCTCTTTAAGAATCGAAAGGGTTATCTTGCACAGAATGCTGACGTTAGGCAAGAATACAAGGAATCTTAGCACCAAGGCTCTACTGATAGACCCACAGGTCAGGGCCCCAGAGTAAGTCATAGCGGTTTGTCATAAGGAGATGATCAGAAAGATACGAGTGATCAGAAAGATACGAGGAAATAAACAAGTACGTAGGGCTGTTCTATAGTCTCCACGGCTAAAGGCCACCAGGAACCAGATTGAATGCAAAAGCTCCGAGAAACGTCAAGTAGGTGTAAATTAAGATGACCAGCTTTGTTTATTATTCTTGGTCCTCTGCCCTATTATAAATACACACTGCAGACCCATCTTTCTAGAAGATAAATTAATTACTTGACTGTTTCATATTTGACCATATCTGGGAAAATAAAGATTATCTCCAAAAAGCTTTCCTAACAAATTGGTACAGTATGAAATAAAAATCAAAAGAAAGTCAACATTTTTTTTTCCTATTCCTTTGATGGAGAGAGAGGGCAAAAAAAACAAGGCTTTGACAAAGAAATGCTTTTACTGTTCAAAGGGGATTATTTAGGAAACTGCGCACATTAGCATCTGATGCCTGAGCTACCCTTTCAAAGTGAAATTAAGCTGAGTAATAATGATCTCCTCCCTTCTGACTTCTTTAAATAAATACATTCGAACATAAAACCTTGCATTGTGGCATGAGGCTTACAGCTTCTTTTACCTTTAATGAGACCAGGCCAAGCCAAGGGGGTAAGAACGATATGTTAATGAGAGTAGGAAGCCCCTGGCAGTCCCAGGATGTAAAGAACTTTTATTCTTCGTGACTGTAGAGAGTTTCCTTCACTTGTTAAACTCCGTGCATTTTTGTAGCACATAAAAGACCATATGCACTTGAAATTGTAAAGGCACTTTGACTTGGGTATTTATACTGCTTCGCCAGAAATTTACATTTCCTTAAGGTAGACTCAGCCCTCAGGGATCTCCTCCTCTGTCTCTCAGAGTGTAAGTTCAAAGACCTTCTTTGATCAGCTCCTCTCCCTCTGACACCTTTGCTCCCTGGCGCTCCCCTCATTCCTGTCCCCTACAGACTCATTTATTCCCCTCCTTTCCTTGAGAACTTTACCACCTAGATTTGAGTCTCTGTCCCCAACCCACGTTCTGCTTGCTTTATTTCAACCACTCAAACCAGACATCTCATGTTATTGTTACATAAAACTAATGTTCACTTACATTTACACAGACGGTTAAGTTAAAAAAGAAATCACCAGTGTCTTTTGTGTCAAAACTACATTCTGAAATCATTTCCCCTCTTTCTGAAATGTGCCTTCACAACCTCCTTCAGTGAAAGTATGCTGGTGACAAGACACTTTTGGGTTTCAGGGACAAAAACTATTAGATATCATTCCTGATTGGAATTTTGAATTTTTCAGTTGATGACTATTTTCTCTTAGAACATTCAAATGACTATTTTACTGTTTCCCTGCATTTGTTGATCCTGTCATTCAACTGTCAGCCTCATTGTTCTTTGTAGGTGATCTGTCTTTTCTCCGCGAGTGGTTTTAATTTATTTTCTTTTTCTTTGAGGTTCTTTCATTTCAATGTGAAATGTCGAAGTGTGGATTTCCTTTTACTTGCATTTTCCATGCTTCCTGAATCTGAGGTTTGTGGTCTCCCTCTCTGTAAAACTCTCAGACGCTATTTCTTTGAATAGTGCCTCTTTTTAAATGTATTTCCCCTCTCTCCTTGTGGAAAGTTAATGAAGTCTTTATTAGGATCTTTCTATTTTCTATATAATGTTTAGCATTTCTCTCTAAGCCTTTTCTCCCTGGACTGTATTCTGATGGCTTTGGGGATCTCTCTCACTCTCTTGTGTCTCATCTTGAGTTTCAAATTTCCAATCATAGTTCTCATTTATAGATATTCTTTTCATTATTTTTTTTTAAACCTGTTGGTTTATTTCTTCAATCTTGCTCAAATGTTCACTATGGTTTTCTCAAAAACATGTTAAATGTGCTTGTTTTGTGTTTTGTGACTGCTAACTCCCAAATCTGAAGCCTGTGTGGGTGTGATCCTCACTCCATTGTAGATACCACAACTTTGTGGGTACTCACCCATGACACCACCTAGTTGCCCCAGGGTGTTTTCTCATCTTTGCTGGGAGCCCCACGTCTTCCCACCATCTCTGCGAAAATTCTTGGAGATCCTAGGTTGAAGTTTGTGTGTTTGTCTTTCAGAGAGGAGTGTCTACACCCCTGAACATGCCTGACGGTAGGTAATAACAACCAGAGCCTCCTATAAATTAAGTAACTTTCTTGGGATTCTCGGAATATACAGGTGACGTGAATTTATACCTCAAAACCACATGGGGGGGTGTATTTGCAATTTACAATGTTTTCCCCTTCTCGCTAGAAC
Source organism: Felis catus (assembly GCF_018350175.1). Classification (NCBI taxonomy): domain Eukaryota; kingdom Metazoa; phylum Chordata; class Mammalia; order Carnivora; family Felidae; genus Felis; species Felis catus. Next base: position 74,809,710 of record NC_058368.1, read on the forward strand.
TAAGGTTTAATATAATGAAGTATGCTTTTTGCCTTTTCTCTTGACAGTGTATGTGTTCATTTTTCACCTTTAAGTATGCGTATCATCGTTAGGACCTCGGTTCCATGCAGCCAACCCCGCCGTCTTCCCCATCCTCTTTGTAAACACCATTGCCACTTCCGTGAGCTAGAAGACTCATCCATCAGTGACCCCTGTAATTCCCTCATTTTCCCACATCCCTTGACTGTGATATGGTTTGCATTTTAGCCCCTAGATAGGGGTATATCTCAATTTACCAAATGCAAACAAGTCTAGAGCACAGGGCTGATTTGCTTCTGGATGATCCAGTCCTGCCTATATGCTTCTTCTACAGATCTGTATTTTTTACTTTTATTTTTTTAAGCTTTATTTGAGAGAGGGAGAAGGGAGGGACAGAGAAAGAGAATTCCAAGCAGGCTCCACGCTGTCAGCGCAGAGCCCGACCTGGGGCTCAATCTCACAAACTGTGAGATCGTGACCTGAGCTGAAATCAAGAGTTGGACGCTTAACCGATTGAGCCACCCAGGTGCCCCTCCATAAATGTGTATCATGAGCAAAAGGTTTTGAAATGAATAGATATATGAATAGTGAAGTCCAATAAGCCAGAAGTTTCTGATGTCTACAACCGATCTCAGTGGTTTGTTCATGATGAAATATAGGATTGTATCCTCTGCCAAAGATATAATATAAATATCTACTTATATGGTTCATTGAAGGCATAAGTGCCCCATCATTTCTGAAACTTTTATTATTGCCATGGTACACTTGGCATTAACATAAAAGTTATGTTGCAATCATGCAACCGTGATGCTATTAATTTATTCCCTGTCCCTTGCAGCTTTTACCACCACCAACCATAAAGCCAGTTGAGACTCTATTCTGGCACAAAATATGCATTTATGAAGCACATATTATTTATTTATTTATTTATTTATTTATTTATTTATTTATTTATTTTTTGCTCATAAGCCATATCTATTCTATTCAGGGCATGCGCAGCATATCTCTACAGTTACATTTCAACCTAAAAGGGAAATTCTTTTTTTTTTTTTTTAAATTTTCTTTCAACGTTTTTTATTTATTTTTGGGACAGAGAGAGACAGAGCATGAACGGGGGAGGGGCAGAGAGAGAGGGAGACACAGAATCGGAAACAGGCTCCAGGCTCCGAGCCATCAGCCCAGAGCCCGACGCGGGGCTCAAACTCACGGACCGCAAGATCGTGACCTGGCTGAAGTCGGATGCTTAACCGACTGTGCCACCCAGGCGCCCCTAAAAGGGAAATTCTTAAATATTAAAAAGAATTTTGTTGTGGTGGTTGTACAATGAAGTAGCGACTGAACTTTTCCTTTACAACTAAAGCCATTACGGCATCCCTATGTTTAGGGTCAGATTCAGATATATTGCACGATAGTTTGTTCACATTAGGAATGAGCATTTTGGTTACTATTAAGCCGTGGAGACACCACCCCTACCACTCTCGAGTTGGAGAGTCTCCACCTATATTCTTCGCATCCTAAGTCGTGCTAAGAGCACCGTATCTCTAGGAACGCGGGCCTCAGGATCCCATTGCCTGGACCTCTCACCCATTACTTTTACCCAGTTACTATTCATTCCTTGTAAAATGGGACAGTACAGGAACCTCGAGAGTACTCATAAATTTTAACTGAGTCCCTACATGTACGATGCTCAGAAGTTGTCTAGGACTGAGGACTGCCTGGGTGGCTCAGTCGGCTAAGCATAGGACTTTGGCTCAGGTCACGATCCCGCAGTTCATGAGTTCAAGCCCCGTGTTGGGCTCTGTGCTGACAGCTCGGAGCCTGGAGCCTGCTTCGGATTCTGTGTCTCCCTCTCTCTCTGCCCCTCCCCCACTCGTGTTCCATTTCTCTCTCTCTCAAAAATGAATAAATGGTTTTTAAAAAAAATTAAAAGAAAAGTTGTCTAGCACTGAAAAAAAATTCTTAATACATGACCAGCAATAGCAATGGTAATATCTTAATTCCCAAAGATTCCAGACTTAACATTTCAGGTCTCAGTGATTCTGCAAGGTTCTGAATGTGTGACTTTCCTCTGCATCCTTTTATTTTTCTCTAATATGACTGCACCTAAGGTAAATACTGCTTGTGCAATATTTTCCTCTGATGCCCTGTACTGTCATCTTTTGTCTATCAGCGCACATCCATATGCCTTTATTACTTATCTATTGCTGTAGAAGAAATGACTGCAAAATTTGTGGCTTCCATTTATTATCTCAGAATTTCGATCGGTCAGGGATCCAGGTATGGCTTAGATCCTTAGCTCCAAGATCTCTCACAACGGTGCAAGCAAGGTCTTGACCAGGACTGGAGTCCTCTCGGAAAGTTCATCTGGGAAGGGAGCTTCTTCTCTCTGTCTAGCAACCTATAATTTTTGTTGAATATCAGATGTGTCTTCTAGTCCTCTGAAAACTGCATTCTCATTTTGACATTTTTTTTCTTTTTACCATTATTTATTTTTTATTTAAAAAAAATTTTTTTTTCAACGTTTATTTATTTTTGGGACAGAGAGAGACAGAGCATGAACGGGGGAGGGGCAGAGAGAGAGGGAGACACAGAATCGGAAACAGGCTCCAGGCTCCGAGCCATCAGCCCAGAGCCTGACGCGGGGCTCGAACTCACGGGCCGTGAGATCGTGACCTGGCTGAAGTCGGACGCTTAACCGACTGCGCCACCCAGGCGCCCCCCATTATTTATTTTTGAAAGAGAGAGTGAGAGACAGAACGTGAGTCAGGGAGGGGCAGAAGGAGAGGGAGACACAGAATCTGAAGCAGGTTCCAGGTTCCAAACTGTCAGCACAGAGCAGGACACAGGGCTCGAACTCATGAACTGTGAGATTATGACCTGAACTGAAGGCATAACCTTAACTGACTGAGCCACGCAGGCGCCCCTCATTTCAATGTTTCTTTACTGAGCATCCCCAAATATCTGCTGTGTTCTTGTGTGAGCTGTTAAGCTGCCAGCTTGGCATGGAAAGTTTCTTCCCAATTCTGGCCCCGGCCTCCCCCTTTCAGGTCATCATACCCATTCCTCTGACTCAAGTTTCATCTCCACAGGAGGTCTTTTCTCCGTTTATCAGACG